>NC_067226.1:17802500-18102500 GCF_019924925.1 Ctenopharyngodon idella
TTACACATAGTATTAAGATCTCTCTCCCAGTGGACCAGATCACAAACGGCCAGACGAGATACATTATTGTTTACACCTGGTGGAAATATGTGTCTCAAATGCATCTCCAGTCAAAATTTGAGAACTGACTTCAAAAGCAGGATCTCTGAGGGCCACTGTGAACTACTGTGAACTAGTACCAAAAATACCACTATTTATTAATAGTAACACTATTAGTAACACTACTGTGTTACTAGTGAACTTGTACCAGGGTGACTAGACGCCCCGTTTTCCCTGAGACAGTCCTATATGTTAGCTCTATTTTTAGCGTCCTGACTTATTATTAAAAAAATCATGTTTTGTCCCGTATTTCTTCTTTCTTAAACTGTCATAAAAGCAAGTACTAGTATCATGTCACGTGAGAATAGCCTAATCAAAGGTAGCCAACCTCGTCATAGTATATTTTGGACAACAAAATTACCATCCCATCACAATTAGCTATCGATTAACTTGCAGTTAGTCACTGGGATATTAGAGTGAAGATGTCAAAGAAGTGTGTGTGTACATTTAACAAGGATCTTCAAAAAGAGTTTATCAAGTTATTATGTGCAGTAAGTTTTGGGGGAGGGGGGACTCAATGTGATGTGGTGCTGAATGACACACACCAGAAGTGCTCTCGCAGACAGCGCGCAATCCCGAATTTACTTCTCTTGCGCCTGATTGGTCAAATACAGACATAGATGTCAAAGTGCCCATCATGTGGAGTATCTCACATAAATACAGTCAGTTATGGCTTAAGTAAATTTAAACAGCTCGGTAAAAACCGGATATGTGTCAGTACATCTTAAAGTGACAGCAGCCTAAAATACCTGTTTGTGTCATTAATGTTAATCAAACAACAAAAGATGTTAAATGAATGTAGGCCTATACATGTTAAATAAACCTACTGTACCTGAAAACGTAGTTTATTTAAATTGTGTATCTTATCTTATTTGTCCTTTTGTTTGTCCCACTTGCTTCTTTGTTCTTTTTTATATAACAAAAATAAAATATCTAGGCCCTATATGATATATATTGTTCTAATTAAATAAAATGAATCATATTATGAAATCTGTTTTTTTTTTGGTCATATTGCCCACTCCTAGTGGATGCTGATTTAGTAAGAAAGAAATAAAGAAAGAAAGAATGGAAGAAAGAAAGAAAAAAGAAAGAAAAAGAAAGAAAGAAAGAAAGATGAATAGGAAGAAATGCAGTAAACATTGTAGACTGGACACAATGATGGTATGAAGAATGAGAGAGGAGGCGTATTAATCCTTATCTCTTTGGTTCTGTTGAGATTCATCTCTGTTTCATAATTGAAGCGCCCTTGAATCAATTCCATCCCACTGAATCTGTGGAGACGTCTGGAATAAGCCTTGATAATTCAGCCATGCTCCACCACCCACACACCTTCTTCATCCTCACATGTGCGTATGAGTGTGCGTAGTCGCAAAAATAAAGAAAGCACTGCCTCCCTTTCATCATTAGTTTGCTCAGCTTAAGATAGCTGAGGTTAGATGAGACTCTGGGAAAACAAATACAGTAAATAAAACACATGGCGACAATTCCCAAATCAGTCCAACAGCGTCTACTTTGATGGCCACTTCTGACACCTAATTAATAACAAGGGACATGGTCCTGCTTGTGATGGTCTTTCATCCTGCAGCTAAACTAAACTAAAACCCGGCCCCTAACTCTGTGCTGTTCAATCAGTAATGTGAGCGTGAAATCCCAAAAGGTTGGAAGTGGAAACATCAAGCGTCGTAGCGCTCGTGAGTCCATCTCACAGACCTCCGGAAACCTGGCAATAAAACACATATGCTCTGGGCCTACAAGTAAGAGAACTTTTCACTGATGTTCAAAAATCCACAGGAACAGTTTGGTATTCCAGAACACAGGTATAATGGGGGAATAGGAAGGAGGTTCAGGTGGGAGTTTTATAAAAAAACAACAACAAAGAACTTCACTTTGTAGTTACAACCCTTTTCCCCACTTAAAAAGTCATAAAAAGGCATTCTATGAAGCTAGAATGGCACGGAAAAACATAAAAAAGAAAGACGTTAAGATAAATAGAAAGCAGGCAAAGAATAAAATGAGCACAAAAACAGAATGGGGTTAAAATATCTGAAACTGAGCAGTGGCATTGGCAAATTATTTATTAATTTTGTTCTGAGAAGTCTGGCTCTGAGGTCTTTCAGTGGAGCAAGAACTGCCACTTTAGCTTCTCTACGCTGGCTCAAAAAGGGATGTCTTGCGTCTCAGTGGATGCTAATTTACTTCACACCCTGCCAAGAGAAACTCAAACAAAATGCTCCACAGACCTGAAGAGAAGTTTGTAAGTACTAACCATCTGCCCACGGCCAAGCATCTCCTCACCTCACTGTGCAGCCTGGGGAGATTAAGACCCTCTAAATATCTCCAGTCTTGCACTCAACCCATATTTACTGGAGACATCAAGAAGCAAGCAGACCCATAATGATTCAGCACATATTTCAAACACTTAATTAAAACAGTCTTCAGCTGATCGAGCAGCAGCCCAGGTTGCCCTGCTAATAATATCTCACGAGGAAAAAAAATAAAAAAAGAAAGGAAAAAAAGTGGGAGCGGATGAAATGGAGAGAAAAGTAAAGAGGCACAAAATATACTGTAGTGTATAGAGTGAATATGCAAAAGAATGAGAAAAGATAAACACTCTGTTCCAAAACCTACAGAACAGAAGAGACAGCATTTGAAGGTGTCATAGTTGGGTTCCTGATGCAAAGGGTGTGTGTGTGTGTGTGTGTGTGTGTGTGTGTGTGTGTGTGTGTGTGTGTGTGTGTGTGTGTGTGCGTGCGCGTTTTTGTGATTTACGAGAACACAAATTTGTATAAGGACATGGGTATTACACTGGTATTACGACGTAAACATGAAATATGAGGACATTTCATGAGTCCTCATATTTAAAATAGCTTTAAAAACATACTAAACAATGCTTTATTAAAAAAATGTCAAAATGCAGAATGTTTTCTGTGATGGGTAGGTTTAGGGGTAGGGGTAGTGTAGGGGGATAGAATGTACAGTTTGTACAGTATAAAAACCATTACGTCTATGGAATGTCCTCACTTTGATAGCAAAACAAACCTGCGCGTGTGTTTTTATGCAGGGCCTAAAACTAACTTTTTGCCAAACTTGCTAATGGCCGGTGACTTAAGAAAATGTACCGGCCATGAAACTGATTTTGCAAAAAAGCAGTTAATCCTTATTGAAGTTACAAAAGCTATTCAGTCAAGAGCAGTGAGTGTTTTTTTCTTTGTCTTTTGTTGTTTGATTAACATTAAAAACTTAGAGAGTAGCAGGATGATAAGGACAGGATTTAAGACTAATGCGAGGATCCAATGTACTGATACCGTTACACGTGTTGTTTTTCTCTACTGTTTACATTCACTTAAGCCATAGCCGACTATGTTTACTAGGATACTCACCGAGACTGTCGTTTTTGACATAATTTTGTGTGAATTTGTCTGTTCAAGCACAAGAAGAGCTCCATTCATTATTTGTGCAGCTTTCTGGGCACACGCTTCAGATGTGTGCACACATGAAACTTTCCAAACATGGCGTGAGTAATGAATTGAGTTCCCTTTTACGTCTTCTTGCGCTTTAATATTTAAATTGGCAAAGCTTAAACTTTCATGATGATGCAGCGTTGTCCTGTGAACTGTCACGAGCGTCGTTCACGTTCATGTTCTCACAACATTGAATTGATATTCATTCATAAAAATGTTACTGGCCAACTAGCGATTGACAACGTTTCATTTACTTGCCAGCACAGATTTTACTTGCATTTGGCACTTGGCAAGTGTTAATTGTATTATTTCATTGTTAACTTCAAAAATTGTGTGGTGATGACAGACAGACAGACATACAGATAGACATACAGATAGACATACAGATAGACAGACAGACAGATAGATAGATAGATAGACAGATAGATAGATAGATAGATAGATAGATAGATTTTTAATATACATAGTACCTTTTCAAACACAGGCTTGTTGTTGTTTACATCGTCAACTCCTACAATGACCTGGGCAATGGCGGAGAGTGACTGCGGCCCACCGGAGGCGTTATCATCTGTTGCTGTTACGTTCAGGATGTACTTTACTCCCTGAAGTCTGGGAGATGGGCTGGAGCGCAGACGGATCAGTCCTGTGTGGGGCGACAGTCAAACATTTATAGCAACATTTAATTGGCCATTACCCTTGCCTAAATCCCACTCAAACACCATTCAACCTCAGTGCCTCCACTAGCAACTGATTCCTTGTTAGTTCGACACAGTATTAATACCATCTCATCTAAATAGATAAAACATGTTTATTAGGGAGTCTGATAAGTCAGATCTGAGCTGCATTCTCTGCACGCAATGCTGCATTTCACACGCTATTATTGACTCTCGTTTTATACAGTATGTGAAATAAAATCACATAAATGCCATGAAACTTGATGAATAAACATGGATCCATGAGAACTAATCTCTCAGGGCTCATTCATAATGCAGATAGGCTGTATCTGACCTTTAAGGCAGTGATGAGTATATTTGCCATTCCTGAGGTTTGTACTATGGAAAAATCCTGTATATATTGTATGTTTTTATGGATGAATGTATGTGTTGTTGTGAATGTGCCAGGGAAACCGTTATGCTTCATACATTGTGTCTTATCTGCGGAGACAGCCGGAGTCAGCTCCTACGTGACCCTCCGCGGTACACCATACAGCACCATCTCTTTCTGGAGAGCGCATTAGACTCTGCTACATTCAGCTCTGCATTCATAATCTAAAGAGCTAGATGACTGCTATCTCCAGCTAGCAGCAAAGGGACATTAAAGAAACCAGCACATCAACTGACACAGACTTGGCAGGAGAGAAATCACATGTACTCTAGTTTCTTGAATTGATTCTAATGCATAACACTAGTCCTTTTGTGGCACAACTCAGGGGAAAAAGAACATGTAATCAATTCTAATTCAGTCTGAACACCCCTAGCCGCACTACCTCCCCATCCAAATGTTAGTGGGGGCTGAAATGAGTGTGTGTGTGTATTTTGTGCCATGAGGATTCTTGTCACAGGTTTTAACTCTATTCTCTCGACAGTTGTATCAACTACAGGCTATGAGAGCCACAGGCTAATCTGTTGAGACTCTACTAACGTTTTTTAAAACCAATGTTTCAAACCACACAGAGGAATTACTACAATACGCATCACCGCCAATGATTTTAAACAGAAATATACACAGAATTAAATAAAGTTCTTGAGCCAGGATTATAAATATTGACAAACTGGCAGCTTAAGCAGCAGAAATTTCAGTAATGATCTGTGTGTGATTTATCTGTCCTTGAGCTGGAAGTGTCTATTACGATTAGAATGTAGTACACTGGAGGAGTCTAGAACAGGACGCAGATGAAAGAGGCAGCCAGCACATATCAGTGCACATCAAACATAGAGAAGATGTTTCTCCAGGGGCATGACAAGCAAATGTCTCCATACATGAGGGTGAAGGGTATGCCACTGGCCCTCTCTTTATGCCAGTTTACATCACTGTCATGCCCGCTGTGAGCAAGAGCAAACCACATACCTAAAATGTGGACTTTTATTGCACTCTGAAAATAATAAAAAATACAGAAAAAGTTCTAAATAAATTCTTGTTTGAACACCTTAACCTACATTAGCCAGTCTAAAATAAAATTTTATGAATGCATACTTAAAAAAAAAATCCAAATTGCATTACGCAACACATTGGAAAAAACGTGCCTCTACCTACATTTTTGCAAAACTCAAAACAAATAACACATACAAATCACTGCAGTTTTTAGCTGAAATAAACACTAGTGGTAGTAAAAAACCAACCATTTTTATTCATTTTCACACAAAATTAAGATTACAGGGGCAGATTATCAATTAATAAAGACTTATTTTTGTGCAAAATACTATGTCATGATCTTATAACACATTTAACACAGTGCATCATTTGTCAACTAATACATTTTGACATTTTTTTGTAACATAATCAGCTCTATATGGCTTTTCTGATATAGTAAACTTGCTCAGTAGCTTACCTGGTACAGCATTGCACTTGTGATACAGAGTGCTCGGATACGAGTCTCGCAAAACATGAGTCACGTTAAAAGAACTCAAAGACTTGTATAAGTCTTTAAATTGGATTGTTTCAGCAAATGTGTTTTTATTGCACATTTGCTTTTGTTAACACTATTGGGTATGTTTAAGGTTTAGTATAGGTGGTACATTATTTTCAAATGCAATAGAGCATTAACCTTTTAGCACCACACACACCAATTTCTGTCGCGATACATACAACAATCAACGTAATAAAGCATTGCCAGATACACGTTC
Organism: Ctenopharyngodon idella; assembly: GCF_019924925.1. Taxonomy (NCBI): domain Eukaryota; kingdom Metazoa; phylum Chordata; class Actinopteri; order Cypriniformes; family Xenocyprididae; genus Ctenopharyngodon; species Ctenopharyngodon idella. The sequence goes on from NC_067226.1 coordinate 17,808,904, forward strand.
GTCTGTTTTGGGTAAAACTGAACATGCTTTTAGCGCCACTCACTAGACATTTTCCTTTGAAAGTGTTACGAAACATCGCCACAGGCATGCTTTTCCAAAACTGGGGACGTGTGTTTGCTGCCTTTTATCACTAAGTGGCGCTATAATCACAGACTTTTAAAAAATTAGAAAGTCAATGTGTCAGTTCATTCTCTCAAGCATTAATTTGCCGCGGCTCTGTTGAGAGCTGTGCTAGCAGATGAATTCAATTGAAACACTGTAGTTAAACAAATTCATAATCACAGTGCTGAAATTACAGAACAAATGTAGAACATGCCAGTATAAAAATGCTAATAAGACTTTGCACAGACTTGTAGTGATGCCCCGCTGATATGGCCTCGTGGACTACGCTGCAAGATTTCGGAGATTGTGTATTTATCGATCAGACTTTGGCTTTGTTGGTTTATTATTTGTCACAAATAAAAACGTTTAAAATGTACATTTATTGATTTGAAACACTTTTTGGAGATTTATTATTCAATGTCATTTTTATTAGTAGTAGGCATTTAGTAAGATGACAACATTGTACATGCTGTTAACCTATGTTGGCCCTGTAGCGTTTATTAATGCTCTCGCTGGACTCAGTTTGAAAATATGAGAAATACATTTTTTATAGACGAATAGTAGTTGTTCATTTAAGCAATCAGTCGACAAATCACACATTTATATTAATTTAATAACTAAAATATATACTGGAGAGAATAGGCTACTAAACCATAATGAGCATTTATTCCGCACTCAAGCGCACATAAAGCTTGCCATAAAGAACAGGCAAAAGTATAATTATGAATGTTTAAAAAAATAGCAAGGAGACATTTTAATTGTTTATTAATAAACTAGTGTTTTTTTCTGTGTCAGTGTCAGCTGAAAAGATGAAGTTGACGACACTGACTCGCCATCTCTACGGTAGTGGACGCGCCAAGAGAGAAATGCACATTTCATGGGGATTGCATAATCAGAGCGTGGCCTATTTCTTTTCCTTTTGAATTGTTTTGTTTAAAAGTAGACATTTAAAGTTTTCTGTAGATATATTTCTCATGTCTTTGAGAGTTTCGGTTTGTTTATGAGACACACTCCAGTTCATGCGCAACACAAGTGATCGCGCCGGCGCCTCCAATGTCCTGATTATATTGCCTGCTATATTTGCTTCTTATTTATTAAATCCAGGCAATTGGTTGATGAAACATTGATTAAAATTAAGATAAAATTTATACAAAACGAAATTCACTTTAAAGAAAGGCTTTCTACAAAACAAAAATTAAATAAGTGGCCAAAATCATGTCTGAGCCACTCCTTGTCTTCTGACATATTCCCGACATATTCGCATTAAATATAAATATGAAACCAAATGCGTTTTCTTTAATGGCTACAACATGTATAGTACAGTACAGGGAAATTAAAATGATTGACATGATTTGACCAGCAGCTGATTGGACAGATCTTTCCAATCACATGCTTATTTTTAAAAAAATGTTTCAATGAGGGCCTTTTTTCGGCGCTTAAGTAAATTTGAAATAATAATAATAATAACAATAATAATAAATAGTCGGCCCAATCTGTGCCCATGCACACTGCAGCCAATCCATGCCTTACTGCTGCACTCACATTCGTTTCTATAGAGTTGGCATGAACGCTTTCCTCAGCTCATTTTTAGATAGTGCCCGATTCACAATCAACACTGCTCAAACATTCTAAACCTCTACAAAACCAGTTGAAACAAATGTATTGAACACTTCAATTTTTCAAAACATTTTTATGAAAACCCTTTAAATACATCACAATATTCATAACTTGACAAGATGGACACATCGAGAGATTTATCCTGAAAGGATAGTTAAAAAAAACGTATCATCCGGCTGGCTGTCCAACACTCTCCATATGAAAGAGCACGATTCACACCTCTATTGTTCTGCACCCAAACGATGAAGCTACTGAACTGCCTCTCCCAACTCCCCAGACTATCTGTTATAGGAGAGGAGCGTGTCTGTCTACTAAAAACAGAGAACTCGCAATTCAGACTTAAATCGCTATTCTAGACATTAGGCTAGCATTATTGTTGATCATGAACAGTGTTGGGCACATTACTTTAAAAAAGTAATTAGTTACTAGTTACTTCTCACAAATAGTAACTGAGTTAGTAACTGAGTTACATCATTATAAAAGTAACTATTTACCAGGGAAGTAACTATTGCGTTACTTTTTAATTTTTTCCCAAATATGTCAAATAACTTTGATGCCCCCAATATTAAATATGTTGAATGAAATGGACACTAAATAGAATAAATTATTATTATAAAACATTGTACACTAATCTACACTATTTTTATTTTGCTGTGGGACAATGTGAGACACCTATCGAATTCAATATATTATTGTAAATATTATCATTACTATAGTGCAACAATAAAACACAATAGATGGTTTAGAACTTTTAATATTTATTGCACAGATAAGCAAATAAGTCTAAAAATAAATTCTGCTTGATTCAACTCGACTCATGATCCGCTCTTGCTCACGACATGACATTTCTCTGTACTGTACTATAGCCCACGCATTGTTAGCCATAAAAAAAAGTATTTAGTTTCATATTTATGTTTAAATAGGCCTATTATAATGATACATATATACATATATATATATATATATATTTGTAATTTCATCTATTTGATTATGAAAAGTGAACAGCATGAGTAAGATCAGAGAATACATCATAAGATGCACAATATATCGGGAGACATGGAGTGGGTCAGACATGATTTTGATTACTTCATTAAGTTTTGTTTTGTAGAAAGCCTTTCTTTAAAGTGAATTTCATTTTGTAAAAAAAATTGTATCTTAATTTTAATCAATGTTTCATCTACCAATTGCCTGGATTTAATAAATAAGAAGCAAATATAATCATGACATGGAGGCGGTGGCGCGATTACTTGCAAGTGAACTGGAGCGCGTCTTACAGGCTAAATGAACCGAAACTCAGCGTATAGGCTGCTTGCCTCACAGACATGAGAAATATATCTATAGAAAGCTTGAATTGTCTACCTTTAAACGAAATAATTCAAAACAAAAAAATAGGCCACTCTCTGATTATGTAATCCGAATGAAATGCGCATTCTCTCTCTAGGCGCGTCCATTATGCGGAGATGATGAGAGTCAGCAATGTCAACTTCATCTTTGCAGCCGACACTGATTCAGAAAACATTAGTTTATTAATAAACAATTTAAATGTCTCCTTGCTGTTTTTGTCACATTCATAATCATTACTTTTGATGGTTCTTTATGGCAGCAATATGGCTATATGCTAGCAATTACGTAAACGCTCATTATAATGGTTTCTCTCCAGTATTTAAGAAATAAAACTAATATAAATATGATTAGTCAACTAATGGCTTAAATTAACAATTAGTCGAACGTTATCTCACATATTTTCTATGTTTGCCTCACAGACATGAGAAATATATGCATTGAAAGCTTGAAATGTCTACTTTTAAATTAACCAATTCATATCGAAATCAAATATGCAACTGTCTGATTATGTAATCCATATATGAAAGTTGCATTTCTCTCTAAAGGCGCATCCACTGTTCTGTGGAGTCAGCGTCATCAACTTCATCTTTACAGCCGACACTGACTCAGAAAACATTAATAAAAAATTAAAATGTCTAATTTTTCCCGACACATTCATAATCATTAGGCTACTTTTTCTGGTGCTTTGCAGCAAGCTTTATGCTTTATGCTTTAGCGCACAGACTAAATTAGTATTGTGTATTTCCCTCATCTAAAACATAAAGATTGATATGTTTTCTGACGTCTGGACTGTTTTTACAGGTGTTTTGAAAAATATAAACAGATGATTCAATTTATTGGTAATGAATAGGCTACATATGAGAATTAATATTTCAAGTTCAGATTTCAAATGACACGCCCGTAACGCTGGAGTTGCGCAAAAAAAGTTTATTTATTTAATTGGTGGTAGGTTGTGTATTTTAATTTCAGAAACATAAATAAACCTTATATGACTGTAAACACTGAAAAGTTGTGATCTTTGGTTGAGATAACTGATAAATGAGCGCATGGCAGTCTTTGGATCAGCGCAAGCCATACAGCGAACGAATTTAGCAGCTGATGACATTTGGCACCGACTGTTCTCACACTGGTGTGATTGTATCAAATAAAAAAAAAAAAAAAAAAAAAAAAATATATATATATATATATATAAAAATAGATCTTTATATATATATAAAGGGGTTGCACGACTACTGATTTCTGCTAGTCGATTTCTTATCAAAACAATACTCGAGTTACTCGACTACTCGTGGTTCATGCTACTGTAAATGAAAAGACATGAAATAGTTCTTATCAATAAATGTTTATTAATTCATAGCCTAATGCAACAATTAAACAAGCAAACAAGTAAACTCTCAAAACATTATAATTATGACATTACATATTTTAATTTTCATGTAACAGAGTAAAGCCAAATTAATAGCTGCACGCAACATTTTAATCCTAACATTTGCGTCGTATATGCAAACTATATGTGCATGGCTGCATGCATACAGTAATTTAATAAAAACTCATAATAATAACTTTAAAATTTACCAAGTTTTCAACAGTAATAACAAGAACGAATAGAATCTTACTTCAACCGGCTTGAAAGTTTATAGACTAACACAAGTCATCGCTGCTATCGTCCTCTCCCCACACGCAGTCTTTGGTCAAGCTCATGGATCGCTGGTTTGCATTTAGAAATACAAGCGCATCGAGAGATCAGTAGTGAGGGAGACGTTCTTGCTTCCATTTCAGACGCATTGTCCGCATTTAGAAAGTCGTATTTGTTTACAGAATTCACCAATGCTCGTTTCCTTTGTGGTGTGCGTCTCACTAACATTTGCCTTTGTTGTTGGATGTTTCAATTGTAGGCATTTGTGCATAGCTGTCGTACTGCTGTTGTATTTTAAAGTAGTCTTACAGAGTTGGCAAATTACGATATTTTTGTCATCCTTGATGAAATACTTCCACACATCTGATGCGTGGTGTCTGTTGGTGACGTTCACATTTTGAATTCATTTATGGTTAATGCACACTCGTGTAGTCGATTGTTTCCGACAGCGTCAACTTGTGGTTGAAGTAGTCGATCTCTCGACTACTCGACTTGTCTATGCAAGCCCTAATATATATATAAATATATTATTAATGTTTGTCTTTTTAGCTGCAGTGCATTTAAATTTAATTTGCCTCATAAATCTGAGAGGGCACGTGCCTCCTCAGTTTGACTATATATAACAGTTCACTCTTCTTACAAATAATATTATGTAAACTGGTGAATTTGTATAGATTGTCTAAACAACATTAACCATGTTTTTTAATAACATATATAACATAATAACATATATAACATAACTGTTGCATTTTTATTATTGTTGATTTATGACTTCAGCTCTAACATTACTTACATTTCAAAATGCAACAATTGCAGCTGTTTTGCAAAATGTCCCTTTGCGCCTCCTGGCGGTCATTTCGCAAACTACTTTGATATGCGACTGGTTTATTTTTGCCGCGGTGACTTTACCACGGCAGGTAACGTGGCGGTAATAGGCATTCTGGTTGACTACCATCTGTAACAATGTAACAAATTTGCATAATGTTCACCTATTGTCTTCATTGGCTGCCCATGAACAATGTCTACTTTGACCCGCCCTCAAACACTGTAGCTAGTTTGTGTTGTGTACATGTCAAGAAGATGCTGTTTTCTGCACTGAAAAAGCAAATTAACTTTGTATACACTTCCAAAGGATGAGGATGTGTGGGTGTTTAATATGTTATTTTGTGTTTTATATTGTGTATGTCTCCAGCTAACCAGCTAACTTGTGTTACTACTATCTTACTGAAATACTTCTGCTAATCAGCTGTGGCTCACTATTACCTAAAACTGTGTCCATTAATGCAGATTGTTGTTCTTGCTTCTTTGAGTAATGATAAAGGATGGAGCAAAATTTGTTTTACAAATTTTAATGTTACATTAGTCATTCACATTAGTGCTTGGCTAACGTATGCACCATTATAGATACAGATAATAAGAGTTCACACATGTGCACCTCAATAAATTACACAGGTTTGTTGATTGACATGTATTGGTTAATGCTGATGTAGAGGAATTACAGTTGCAACATATCAGTGAACGACGAACAGAGTAGTGTAGCACTTAGAAATGTCCTGTTCAAGTCGTCCTTGGCATGGAGGTTCGGGTTGAATAACTAGTTCTTCCCATGTTTCGGCATCGGACTCACAATCGAATTGATATGGTAAAATCAACGACACCATTACTGTCCTTACAGTGTGTACAATCGCTGAGAACTGAGGAAGCCTCCAGAGCTGAAGTTCAGCTATGGTAATAGGCGTTTCGTTTCCGACATGTGTTGTAATCGGTAGACCAATCACAGCAGACTGGGCCATCTGACCAATCAGAACAGAGTAGGCTCTTAGAAAGGAGGGGTTTAGAGAGACTGAATCTTCGGACGAGTCATTTGAGAATCTTTGAAAAATGTGGTGATGTGCAATGTATATTATGAGAATTTTTTTTTATTTTATTTCTTTTTTTACCTTTGATGCATGTAATCCTGTTGTAGGAGACCTCCAAAACAAAATAAGGAACCTTTAAAATAGCATAATAGGGGCACTTTAATTACACAATTTATCAGCTTTTGTACAATGTTAACAGTTTGTCAGCCAAATATCTTTTCTGGCAGTCTTTTCTTTTTTGCAATGCATTTCTCCATTGCCAGGCATTAGGATGATGGAACCTTGTTTAACGCAGGGCCTTTTAGCAGGACAAAGAACTAAGGGAAAATCAAAACACTACAAATAACAGAGGAAAATAAAAACGCTTGACAGGTGCTGTGCGCTGCCGATGATCTGGCTGATTATCAGTGTAAACACTCCGCCACCGTGTCGGTAAATACTTCCTTCATGGACCGGATGCGGTCTTTGTATTTATGTCTTTAATACAAAAGGCCTGATCATCTTATTGACTCTGCTGTTTGAATCCTTAAAGGGGTATTAAATCAAGCAGAGCACATTCCTCTGTGAGTTACAGTAAATTAACAACGAGCACCAAGCGCCTGGGCCCTGCTTCTCCCCAACAAAAACAACCTAATGGTGGAGAGGCTCTAATGAATGATAGGGGAAATTTCAGGAGAGACAGAGATCTGACGAGCCGCAGAAGGGGCAATAAAGGAACGCTTTGATCTTTAGAACAGAGAATGGAGAGAATATGCAGGAAGGGAATCAACAGAGACACTCTTCAAGGAAGCGCGGCGCTTCCAATGAAGCGGTATATGTTTGAATCACCTGAATGGAGCACTAAATTGAAGCACTGTGAATGTAAGCAGCAAACATATTTTGTGAGAAGGACAAGTGAAGTCCGTATCTTAGGACCGATCTTCTTCAATCAAAATGCAATCCATCAAAACATGTCTAGCTCTTTCAAAGTTAAGGAGTATGCGGCAATTAAGTCGTGAGCTGTTTAGCAAATGCTGTTACTTTGAGGAGTTAACAAATTTGTATTTAGTTGACAATAAATATTATATTTACTGAGCCATTACTACAGAACTGCGGGAGATAAACAGAAATTACATTTTCATATTAGTTAATATAAATGTGTGCCAACACCAAGTGAAAAGCTCTGTAATCATCAAGGGACTTTAAAGTGTTTGATCTGTACACACATATGGTTCCTATAAAGTGCATACCAGCCGCATCTTTCATATTTCTCATTTATGCTTCAGAGCATAAAATGCACAAAAAATAAAAAATCTTATTTTTGCAACTTCATATCTCACAATTGTGATTACTTACTGTTGGTGGCTACTTTTCTTGACTAATTATTGCTTTATATCAGAATTATGATTTCATTTCTCTTGTTTTCTTGCCTTTTCCTAAGAATTACCTCTTATTTTTTACCCTGAGGCAGAAACAGGATTTCATATTAACATTTATATCCTTGTGTGGGTGTTTTGACTATAACTATAGATTTTTTGAACAATTTAGACAAAAGAAACACTTTACAATAATTATCTCTTTATAATTAGACAGAGGATAATTTTGTATTTGTGAAAGTAGGAATGACTTGTTTGTTTTAGTGATGACTTTAAAAAGAAAATATGATTAATGGCAATGATGCATGGCTACTTTTCAACTTATTAGAAATGTAAATGATACAGTAAAGTTTGAACTTTTGGTTCAATATTAAGAAATTCAAATCATGGAGGATCCAAAATTTCATGTACTTGACTGCTCAAACAGACGTTGCTGTTGATTTCACTCGCACTCTCCGTCATTCTGGATTTCACTGTTTACCAGATGTTCACACTAAAAACATTCTGTCTTCAATAAACCTCGTCTTTTTTTCCAGTCGGAATGCAAAACGCATATGCTCAACCCCATCCCAATCACTTGTACAAAATGTCTACATTTCTATCCTCTCTATACTGTTCATTCCACACACAAAAACAAAATCCTTCTTTTGTTATCAGAGTGTATATCAGTGTGTATAGATATACGTGCAGCATGTGCAGCAATGAACACGTGCTTGCATATTCCCTAGTGGAAAAACCTCAAGTCCAACAAAAGTTTGAGTATGGCCTGTTCCACTCTCATGTCTCTTTCTAATGTCGTCTCTAATAAAGGGATAAAAAACCCATACATTAAATAATCATAAAATACTTATTGGGTATCTAAATTATATCTAAGCTAAAAGAAGGATAAAGACTTCTGTTTGAATAGCTGCCTTGCTGTGATCATCCTAGTTTGAAAGTACATTTAAATATTAATTATTAAATTATTATTAATAGTTAAACTACTAATGTACAATATGATGCAATGTAATGTAATGTAAAGAGTTTGAAAGAAACCGCTAAATTAAGGCTTTTCTACTGGACTGTTCCTTAGTGAATGTTCAAGAAGCGTGAATTGGCCGTCAAAGAGATCAAGAGCGTAAAAAAACAAATTTGAAACATGTCGTCTCACCTTTCTGGTTGTCGATGACAAAGTTGCCCTCCTCATTGCCTGCTGTAATTTTGTATGTGATCCCGTCTCCATCTGGGTCCTTGGCCAGCACTGTTGCGACTAGAGTGTTGGGCCCTGCGTCCTCGGAGACAAAAGTCCGATACCTGTTTTTGAACACATGTACATTTCTTTCAATATATCTTCCACGTGAAAACACAACAATACCAGTCATTACAGCCAAAAAAAAAATTTAATAAAAGTTTAATGAATGCAATTCCATATGAGACACGGTTGTTGTGTACAGGCAGGCAATCTGCAATACTGCTGCAAGTAATCATGCTTGTGACCATCATTATATGTGTTTACCAAGGATCTGATGACTAATAGGATTGAAAGAAGGGTATTAATATATAGCAAAAGTAAAAGATGCAAATGGTATGGACAGCAAATAGAATAAATAGGAAAAAAAAAGTCATAGAAACAAGCAAAATCATACAGGAAAGCGAATCAAACAGAATTCATTATGCAAATACTGGCATTCTCACCTGGTTACATTTTGAACTCTGAACATTCTTTTAATGCCATTTAATTATTTGTGATTTTTCAGTCAGTTTGAGATTATTAATCTTTAACCTTTCTTTAGAATGATCTTAATATAAGTGACAATATCTACAAAATAATTTTTGTTCGAAAAAGTAATTATAAATGAAAATAAATTGAAAACTTGTGAAGAAGAGGAAATGCCTTTAAGAACTGAAGAAAAAAAAAATTGCTGGATGACTGCAAGAAAGAAATACATTAAACATCTGTGTGTATTTAAAGGCACAATATGTACACTCAAATTGTTTAACGAATTCAAATTGTTTAGTAAAATTACATCAAATTGAATTGAATAATTCTACATATTCAGGATTAAGAATTGTAAATGAGTAAAAACAAAACAAAAAAACTAGACCTTAATAAAACTTTTTGTATAAATCTTAGTGGAACAAAGGAATGGACCATTTAGTTTATGTGATTTGCGTTCATAAATATAAACATATATTTAAAGGGTGCGTTAGTAATATGCGCCTATAGGGGGGTGCACAACGCACATACACTCTGCTTGTTACACACACAAGGACGCGCAGCAGCACACAAACATTTTTAAATATTAAAAATAAAAGGATTCCTCTCTGGAAAAGCTTTCAGTCTTTCCACTTGTAAATAGCGAATCTGCCATGGTGTAAGCATAACTGGCTTTTAAAAGGGAATGGGATTGGTTTATTGCATGTTACACCCAAAACACACCAATGACTCATTAAGAGACTAGGCACAACTCTTTTGGACCATGCGCCTGGCGCGCCGACCATTTTTTCCATTGTTAAACTACCAAAAGTGGATTTGAACACGCCTTAAGTGCACCTGCGCCTTGCGCTTAGCCCTTATTTTTTTAATCTCTTGTTTTCTTGATTTACTGCGAGTAATATGTTTGTACCATTTCTCAGAGACAACACTATTTTGTCAAGTAGCATAATCAGAAAGAGCTTTATTTCTAAAAGTTTAAAATGTGTCTTCAGTGTCACATGGTTCTTCAGAAATCATATCAATATGCTAATTTGGTGTACAAGAAACATTCCTTATTATTTTTATATAATAAGGAATGTTGAAAGAAGTTTTATATTTGTATATAACATTTTTTGTATTTGTTTTATAACAATATTTTTTTAAGGAAACTCATACATTTTCTTTGATGAATAGAAAGTTCAACAGAACAGCATTTATTTGAAATAGATATCTTTTGTGTAACACTTTAGAATACTGTTCTATCAACAGAGGATAACTATAAGAATAACTACAAAGGAACAAATAATAATGCAATATTAACATTCTATTAACTACTATTAACTAACAAGAAACTCTGATTAACGAATTAGTAAGTATAGTGCTCAGCTGAATGTGGTAGTTCACTTCAGAATACTGTTCCAAATAATTAGTAACTCCTCTAGAATGATTTGATAACACTTGAGTCATTACTAGTGGGTTATCATTACCTTCACTTTAGAATTAATTATACATTATGCATTATTCAGATTAATTATGAACCTGTATATAGTTCTTAGCTGTCCTCTAGGAGGTATGAAAAAATAGTAGTTATTGATTAGCTAATAGTGAACTACCACATTTAACTGAGAGCTATTACTAATCCATTAATCAGAGTTTATTGCTAGTTAACAGCAGTTACTAGAATGTTAATATTGCGTTACTCACTTGTTCCTGTAGCTATTAATTAATGATGGTTAAGGTTCTAAAGTGTTACCATCTTTTGTGACATTAAAAATGTTTTTACTGCCACTTTTGATCATTTAAATGCACCCCTGCTGAATAAAAGTATATATATCCAGTGTGTACACTTAAAATGTCATATCTGGTAAATATAACCAGAACTTCTTAATTCCCTGTGGAAAATGTAAAACAGAAGGAGCATTTGTTCACTACTGACCTCTACAATATGCTACACATTATCTGTGCATGTGAGAAAATGAACCAAATCAAGTTAAAGTGATCAGACACAGTATGCTTGAATAAAAAATTATGTTTGAATTGTGTATAAGTAGACCAGTAATGCGTCGCAATGAACATTGAGGGCCTTTTAGATGAGAGTGACCTGAAGAGACTGACAGCTCTGACCGTGTCACTGCTACAGAGACTCAAACCTCTGGCCTCCAGCTATAGAACAAACACACGTACACACAAACAAAATACAGACACATGCTCACGAAAGGACAATTTTTATTGTTACACAAAATCCATTATTATTTAGTTAGTATAACAAAGAACAAGTGGGAGAGAGAGTGAGTAAGACCACCCCTCCAATGTTCAATAATAGATTTCCCTCCAAAAAAGAAACAGTTGAACCAGTTTGCTCAAGGGGCTGTTAACAGACAAAGCCAACACATTTCATGCTAAGCCTTTCTTGCCAAAACCACGCTCACACTTCATCACATCTGAAACAATGCTGTCAATGAAACAGCACCTCGTGGCGACAAGACAAACAGTGCCTTCACATCAGCACAGCATGCTGTTGTTTGAGAAGAGAGAGACAGTGCTGACAGACCGCAAGATACTTCCATACTCTCAGCCACCATTTGTTATTATTCAGTTGCAAAGATTTTATTTAAGTCACATAGGCTGCACACTGATGAACCGTTTGTTGAGACAGAGTCTGAGACATTTCCTTTTGATCTGAGAGGGACATTGATGGTCCATCAGAGCAGCAAAAGGTCAACTGCCCTGATGACAGATTGACAATGTGTTCTGGATCCAGCTGGTTAAGGAATGAATCTTGAGCTGGGAAAAAATAAATAAATAAAAAAATCTTTGTGTGCAGGCTGTGAATACTAATACCTCTATGAAACCTCAAGATGGAATGAGAGTCAGTTCAGCTAAATCTGTTCATGAATACACGAATAGTCAAAGCCACTGAGGCATCCAAAGTTAGAACTAAGACTGAAGCAAACATAAATCACAAGGTCTGGTAAACAAAGTTAACTTAAAGCCCCATAGCCAACGAGCATCCATTTTTCTTTCACCAGTGTGTGAATTTGAATGTTTGGGTTAAAAGGATAGATCACCCAAAACCAAACTTCTGTCATGATTTACTCGCCCTCATGCCATTCCAAACCTGCACTTTCTTTCTTCTGTGGAAGGCAAAAGGTGAATTTCTGAAGAAACTCCTGGCCACTGTTTTCAATATTAAGAAAGTAAATGAGGACTGGGGCTGTCAAGCTCCAAAATAGCACAAAAAAAGGGAAGGAATATTAAAAATTGCTCCACATGAGGTCTTCTGAAGCCATTCGATATCTTTGTGTCATGAACGTACCACAATCAGAAAAGATGTCTAATTTTTGAATGACTCAGAATCAAATCTTTCATATGAATCAGATGATCCAGTTCAACAAACATGTCTGAATGATTCATTTACAAATCTAATCTTGTTCTTGAGTTTATCTCAATGATTCAGCTCACTGGAGGGAAAGATCACACAGGGAATGTTTCCATCCAATCTGCGAAAGAAATGTACAAAAAAAGGTGTAATACTGGAAAAACAATTTGCAAATAAAGCAGTGTTTCTATCCAATGCATTCAAGAGAACAAAATCTTTTATTTGTAATAAATTACTTGCATTTTAGAGTGTGCAGATAAAATGCTCAGACAAACTATGCTTGCTAAGGCAAAGTCCCTTTCAAGGAAAGTCTGTTCACTCGGCGGCCATGTTTGCAACGCCTCCGGGCAGCTATTTCGGGCATCCAAGACCAAGTTCTATCTATTTGAATGAGGGGATCCTGAAATCTCAAAAACTGGTTGACGAACTCACAATTAAATAACATATTTCAAATCAGCAACAAAATCTGACATGAACTGTCCCATAACTGTTATGCTTAAATAGCGTTAAAAAAAGGCTTATTTTGCATGCTAGACGAGCCAATGCGCATGTCCTAAGCGCGAATCTCAGGTTTCTATGGGAACTGGAGCTTCTAACGGCAGCTGCAGCTTATTCAGTAATGTATTTCTATCGTTCTTTTTGTGTATGCCTTCTTACAGAATCATAATTTTTAAAAAATCAGAGAGCATAAGAGTAGGCCTTTTTAAAGCACATTTCCTGTATTTTATTTGCATCTTGTGTCAACTAATTTTTTTAAACAATATCTCAATTTGCATGAATGGATGGAAACCCAATAACAACTGTAAAACACAAAACTTTTGGACTCAGAAGACTCATTTGAACTACTTTTAAGACTCTTTTTATGGCACCTCTGGAGTCTTTCTGAAGCTTGAATGCATGGCAAAAGCGATCAGCACATTTTTCAAAACATCTCCTTTTGTGTTCCACTGAAGAAAGTAAGTCATAGGGGTTTGAAACGACATGACAGTGAATGAATGATGACATTTGATGTTCCATCAGGACAAGTTTAGACCATCAGAAAACTGGACTTTATAGAAAAGAACAACATTATCAGTCTCTGTCAATCTCACCGAGGGACCAGATATGAAAGTGAAAGAGACGCTGAATTTGCCAAAAAGAGGAAGACGGATTGAAGGCTGTATAGATGGAAATCCAACAGAAAGATCGAAACAAGTAGATAAGGAGGAATAAAATCTCAAGAGTGATGAGAAGACACCAATCAGAGGACAGGAAGTGACAGATATAGAGAGAGACAGAATGGCAGAGGGTAAGCGAGCTTGAGCCCATCATTTCACTCTGTGTAGGGCTGATTGATGGCTAACAGAGGGAAGGTGACAGGCGTTTCATGTCGGTGATTTATGTCATTCATGGAGACACCATTGTTTGCACTTTTTCACCGTCATTGCACTCCAGAGCTGACACACGCGTGACATCCGTGACCTGTAATCTGTTAGAAGTCTCAAAGATCTGAGATCGCTTGCACACACACACACAAACAAACTGAGATCCTTCCCCCACACTCACACTCAAACAAACACACACACACAAACACACACACACACAAGCACACACACACACACACACACACGCACACACACAGTGTACGTTCAAAGACATAACTCAGAGGGTTTGTTTTCAGATGTTCAGATGTAGCTCTGAAGATCTGTTGAGCACAGCCTTTGAGAAAACCTGTCACGGACTAACCATAAAAAATGCCTCGCTTACGTCTCCCGTTCTAAGTCATTGCCATGGCAACAGCGCAGGTGATGGATCTTGTGACAGTGACTGACAGCTCAGTTTGAAGCGCATAAACCAATCAGACAAGCTAAATGTGGCTCGTCTACATTTACAGTATACATTCACTCATTATGTCAGCTATCAATCTGATGACATTTCAGTTGCCCAGGCCTGGAAAGACATGCATCAATGCAACCAAACAAAGGCAATGAGCAAATGACAATGATTACAAAAGAACACTGATGATGGGTTCTTAATCATTTTCACCCAAATTTCAAGCATCACATAAAGCACAACTACGAGGACTGACTGTTTTGCCCCTTATTACCATGTCCTGTTGCTCCCGGCACGGCAAGGAAAGCCCGGGCCAGTGCGTAATAAACATCACTCAATCCATCTTACTCTTTGTCCTTGGTCAGGTTGATGCCAGTAAACAGATCTGGTAATGATGTACTGTGCAAACGCTATGGCATGAGTGACAAGGCTCATTTTCAGGCGAACTGAAGGAGCTCGGCGCCTTGAAGCGGGCAAATTAGTCTGCCCAAATGGAACAAACAGCAGTGACAGACATTGCAATTTACTCAATTACAGGCCTGACACATATAGGCTATCCTGTTCACAGAAATGATGTAGGATAGAAAGATTGAGTCTTTTCTGTTTGAGGAAAGGAGGGGTTTTGAAAGGGACTAAAAGTTTGAGAGAGGATCTGAGGTGAAGGGAAGTAAATCTCAGAGACTGCGGCTAAGTCAAAACACAGATTTCTACTAGATTTAGCCTGGTCTCATTTTTTAATATTCTTATTAAGGCAGGAATAAACGAAGCAAACTACACTTTCTAACTACACAATATTTGGGGTCAGTAATATTTTTTAATTAAGGGTGCATATCCTTCAGAAATCATATGTTGATTTAGTGCTTCTTATTGAAAAACATTTGTTTTATTCATTAAAATAAAATGTCATTAATAAAAGTTTTATTTATATATATATATATATATATATATATATATACACAGGTGCTGGTCATATAATTAGAATATCATCAAAAAGTTGATTTATTTCACTAATTCCATTCAAAAAGTGAAACTTGTATATTATATTCATTCATTACACACAGACCTGATATATTTGTTTGATATACAAATGTTTATTTCTTTTAATTTTGATGATTATAGCTGACAACTAAGGAAAATCCCAAATTCAGTATCTCAGAAAATTAGAATATTACTAATGACCAATACAAAGAAAGTATTTTTAGAAATCTTGGCCAACTGAAAAGTATGAACATGAAAAGTATGAGCATGTACAGCACTCATTACTTAGTTGGGGCTCCTTTTGCCTGAATTACTGCAGCAATGCGGCGTGGCATGGAGTCGATCAGTCTGTGGCACTGCTCAGGTGTTATTAGAGCCCAGGTTGCTCTGATAGTGGCCTTCAGCTCTTCTGCATTGTTGGGTCTGGCATATCGCATCTTCCTCTTCACAATAGTCAGGTGAGTTTGCTGGCCAATTAAGAACAGGGATACCATGGTCCTTAAACCAGGTACTGGTAGCTTTGGCACTGTGTGCAGGTGCCAAGTCCTGTTGGAAAATGAAATCTGCATCTCCATAAAGTTGGTCAGCAGCAGGAAGCATGAAGTGCTCTAAAACTTCCTGGTATACGGCTGCGTTGACCTTGGACCTCAGAAAACACAGTGGACCAACACCAGCAGATGACATGGCACCCCAAACCATCACTGACTGTGGAAACTTTACACTGGACCTCAAGCAATGTGGATTGTGTGCCTCTCCTCTCTTCCTCCAGACTCTGGGACCTTGATTTCCAAAGTAAATGCAAAATTTACTTTCATCAGAGAACATAACTTTGGACCACTCAGCAGCAGTCCAGTCCTTTTTGTCTTTAGCCCAGGCGAGACGCTTCTGACGCTGTCTGTTGTTCAAGAGTGGCTTGACACGACAGCTGAAACCCATGTCTTGCATACGTCTGTGCGTAGTGGTTCTTGAAGCACTGACTCCAGCTGCAGTCCACTCTTTGTGAATCTCCCCCACATTTTTGAATGGGTTTTGTTTCACAATCCTCTCCAGGGTGCGGTTATCCCTATTGCTTGTACACTTTTTTCTACCACATCTTTTCCTTCCCTTCGCCTCTCTATTAATGTGCTTGGACACAGAGCTCTGTGAACAGCCAGCCTCTTTTGCAATGACCTTTTGTGTCTTGCCCTCCTTGTGCAAGGTGTCAATGGTCGTCTTTTGGACAACTGTCAAGTCAGCAGTCTTCCCCATGATTGTGTAGCCTACAGAACTAGACTGAGAGACCATTTAAAGGCCTTTGCAGGTGTTTTGAGTTAATTAGCTGATTAGAGTGTGGCACCAGGTGTCTTCAAAGTTGAACCTTTTCACAATATTCTAATTTTCTGAGATACTGAATTTGGGATTTTCCTTAGTTGTCAGTTATAATCATCAAAATTAAAAGAAATAAACATTTGAAATATATCAGTCTGTGTGTAATGAATGAATATAATATACAAGTTTCACTTTTTGAATGGAATTAGTGATATAAATCAACTTTTTGATGATATTCTAATTATATGACCAGCACCTGTATATATATATAAATTCATTTAAAAAAGAAAGAAAGAAATAAAAAAGAAAAATCCTACTGACTTTAAACTTTCAGGAGGTAATGGTCACAATAATGCAAGTAGATGTTCAGGCAGAAAAGAAGAGAAAAAAACAAAAACAAAAAACACATGAAATCTGATTTCCAAAAGCCTAGTCTAATTAAATTGTTCATACTGCCATAATGAAAAACAATAAATAGTGAAATAATTGCTTTAATTTAATTTTGCCCTTTCTTTTTTTTTTTTGATCAACAAAAAAATTGATGCCAGTCAGAGTAAACTTAAACAAAAGAAATTATTACAAGAATGTTGATTAAATTGAAAGGATATTTTCATATTAAGAGAAAAACTATGCATCATGTCATTATTATGACAACCAATAGCCGCTTTTCCACTGTCGGGCCAGGTCTAACAGCGCGTCGGGTGGGGTCAATAGCCTCAGACCTCAACCACTGAGGCCAAAATCAAATTGCGTTTCCACTGTTTGACCAGTAGCCCTGCAGCGCTACCCTAAAACCCGCCCTTAACACATCTCCATAGAACAACGTCACACATCCTCACCGACTGAAAACTAGCCAGATCGCAAAATGAGCATGACAGAAGAGACCGTTTGGTCTTTACTTAAAGACTTAAGTCTCCAGCATCAATACTTGACCAATGTTTTACAATAAATTTTTTTTACAGTGACAGTAATTTATTAATTCGTGTCAGGAGTGCACATCAGATTACACATTTAGAAAAAATATTGATAAAATAACATGTTTATGTCACATTTCTTTAGAAAGAGTGAACACTTCTATGAATTTTTCATGAATTATGCAGTCTGAGGATGTTTGAGCGATCTCTCCCCTCTCACTATACTGTTATCCTTTCAGCCAGAGCAACAGGGGAGCTCTCAAAAAGAAAACAGGAGTTATAAGGTATACGAGTTAACCAGAGTTTATGTAATTTGTGACATATGTGGATGCATTAGTCCAATATCAACAAAGGCACAGGGAAGAGACAGATGAAACCAAATAAATATACAATTATAATTATATATGATTTGTGTACGTTCTCCAAATAGTCTCTGGTATTTTCCATAAACATATGTGTATTTATTATCACAATGGTTAGCCTAAGTAGCCTTTAGCATCACATATATAGTAAATATATTTCTGCCTCATGCGATGATCAGAATCCCCATCGGATTTCAAGGAAATTATTTCAAACACTCGCTGGTGTCTAAAAGTCAGTTTTGAGCTGAAAATTGTTTAAAATGACTTGAATGTTGAAGTTAGCTGGTTAGCCTGTTAACATGGGAAATGAGCAGCGGTGTTGACAGTCACCTGAGGTAAAACTCAGGTAAACTCCGCCTTTGTCCATGACCACTCCTCAAGCCCCAGTTGGTCCGCTTTGGACCAAGGTATTTGGCAGGCCAAAAACCCCTGGCCCTGAGAAAGCCCCGATGAGGCCCGATCGAGCCCTCTGGCACACACTAGCACGCTCGCTTTTCGCCCAAAAGTGGAAACACGGCTAATGTGGACTTGTTAACAAATGAACTGCAGTCTGAAAAGGGAAAAATCAGATGTAAATAGCAGTCTGAATAATCATTCTGAAAAATCAGGTAATTTCTCCACAGTGTGAACAAAGCCTCACAGCTTCGGCATAGCTGTAAAGTAGCTAATTCAGATAACGATTCAGTGTGGCGAAGAGAGGGTCTAATTACACTACAGTGATTAGCCATCCACATTTAAGTATTTCAATCGGTTATACAGAAATGGCTGGACTAAATGTTATTCCTGCTTGGACAGCAGATAAGCTGCTGTAATAATCAGATAACCTGCTGATGTTTGTATCTGCGTAGACAATAAAGGGCATTTCATTATAATGCTCAAGTGTGTTTTTCAGCACTGTTTGAGTTTTCCCAAGTGCAGACCTTAAATATTATTTGCATGTTCACCTAATAAAAACTGAAATATACCAATATGGCAAAAAGGAGTGATATTAAAGTCTTCCACCTACAACACTAAAAGGAAATCAGCTTTTGTGCAGCATGTTTAGGAATGCAGCATGAGGCTACATTTCTCAAAATGACAACTGAAGACACATTGTAGCTATTTTCCAAAGCAGTTTAGTAGCAAAGAACGCTTCTTTGCTCAACATGAAGCAGCATTCAAAACCCATTTTACTTTCATAATGTGATGCATTTCTGAGTGAAACAGGATATACAGTGAAGGAGGAAAAAAGGTAAGTGGTTTGTAGGGGTGAAAAATCAAAGGATGCGTGTATTGTCAGCCAAAAAGAATCACTGCAGAGGCGGTACAAGTTATTAAATTTTGTTTCAAGATTTTTTTTCTTTGAAATAACATGCATGAATGGATGCAGCATGTACAATAACGCCAGAAATGTGTATTAAGAAAGTAAATAGGGTCATTTTTGATTTCATATCGAATTTAATGTTTAAAGAAGACTCCCAAGCCGTTCATGTCTCAAACTCATGCTCTCGGGTATAACCATGCAGACACAGATGCACACACCAGAATACAAATGCATCAAGTAATTAAAAAAAAGCCTTTTAGGGGACTGGAAGCGCAACTGAAACAAAAATATGCCTGGCTCGCCCATTCTTTTTTGGACCCTCTGACCGAGGTCTCTCTGCCCAACATCCACCCCCTCCGTTCTCGGTTTCTCCGGCTTCAGCTGAATGCATGGCTGATTGAATCTGCCTCTCTGATTCAGTGAGCTCTCTGCCAGAAAATCAGTCAATTAAAATGGCCAAGGGCCATAGCTCCGCCAACAAGATGGAAAAAACAACAATAACAGTCTGCAGTCAGCACAACAGAAATATCAGCGAAATGAGAGGCAAATTAATACAGCAGCTGAGGAAAGACCTCATCGACAAGGTCTACACAAGGGGAGATGGAGATAAGGAAAGGATAGACCACATAATCAGGAAGATAACACTGTACAGTGATAGCTTTTTGCTAATAACTAGAGGGGAAACGTCAGGCCAGCTGCAGACTGTTCATTCTCAGAGCAATCACACAATGATTATTCTATTAAATAATGCTGAAAAAAACCCTGAAAATTTACTTGATTATTGCAGTTTAAGGTTACAACAAGGAAGTTTTGCATTTAATTGCAGCTTTACTTAAAAAATTTACTTTATAATTTTAAATATACATACAGTATACTTTTTAACACAAGAATGACAGTTGAGTTGAATGCTTATTTTTGTTCTACTACTAAAAATGATCAGTTTCAGTGTTTCAGCTGTTGAGGTATGTGTGTGGCATTATTAATGCATGTTTCTGTCTCATGAGTGTCATGATGTTGTCTTTAGTTTAATGTAGTAAGTACTGCACTCTATGTTTACATTTATTATAGAAAAGTTCATAATATTGAACAAATTAAAGTAATATATATATATATATATATATATATATATAAAAACTAACAATGTGCAGAAAAAATTAAAGTGGATAAAATCAATTAAAGCCATGCAAACTGTTCATTTCTGAAGTTCTATGAGCACCTCATATATGTAACTGCATCTCATCTGTAATTACAGTGAAGGTAAGGAGAACCACCACTGGCCCAGAATGCAAGTTAGGCTCAACTAAGGCTATAATATGGAGTCAAATTCATGCCACATATTTTTGCAAAACTACTAAGTATTGCAAAATAAAATAGAGTTTTGTAAAATAAATAAATAATTCATATGCAACGCTCCTTTTATTTTGTGTTTCAGTCAAGTGTGAGCTCGCGTTACCACTTTCTCTTTGCACTTCACTTTTCTGTGTGTTTCACTTTATGCATTGTTTTGACATGGAGGCAGAGTCAAGGGACTGGGGCGTGCACAACATATCTGGCCACGCCTCGCTCGAGGCATGCCATAGACTACTTGCTAATGTGAACTGTCTGAAATAGCCAGCATCTTCTGTTTATTTCTCTCAATGTGCATATTTTTATACTGTTGATAGATCCTTTAATGCGTGGATGCGTGTGTGTGTGTGTATGAGTGTGCCAATCTGTTAGTGTGTGTGTGTGCATAAATGTCAACGCAGCTTATTAGATCTCCCGCTGTCTATGTCATCAGTAATAATCAAACAACAGTAAAGCTGTAAATTGTAATTATTTTAAAAAAGTACTTATACAGTATCTCACAAAAGTGAGTACACCCCTCACATTTCAGCAACCATTTTAGTATATCTTCTCAAGGGACAATTCTATAGAAATGAAACTTGGATATATTTTAGAGTAGTCAATGTGCTGCTTGTATAACAGTATAGATTTACTGTCTTCTGAAAATAACTTAACATACAGACATTATTGTCAAAATAGCTGGCAACAAAAGTGAGTACACCCTAAGTGATAATGTCGTTCAACCATACAAAGCCACATGTCCTATTCATCATGTTCATGTTTTTGTCTGCTTGACATGACCATACAATTGTGTGTATCTTGTATTAGAGCAGTTAAAATTTGGTGCTTTGAGTACAATTCTCTCATACTGACCACTGGATGTTCAACATGGCACCTCGTGGCAAACAATTCTCTGAGGATTTGAGAATTAGAATTGTTGCTTTCTACAACGATGGCCTAGGCTATAAGAAAATCGGTAACACCATGAAACTGAGTTACAGCACAGTGGCCAGGGTCATAGAGAGCGGTTTTCCAAGACGGGTTCCACTCGGAACAGGCCTCGCAAGGGTCGATCGAAGAAGTTGAATCATCGTGCTGTGCATCAGGTGGAGAAGCTGGCTTCAAAAAACAGATGCATGAGTGCTGCCAGCATTGCTTTAGAGGTTGCAGAAGCGGAAGGTCAGCTTGTCAGTGCTCAGACCATATGCCGCACACAAGTTGGTTTGCATGGCCATCGTCCCAGAAGGAAGCCTCTTCTGAAGCTGGCTCACAAGAAAGCCCGCAAACAGTTTTGCTGAAGACAACCTGTCCAAGAGCATGAATTACTGGAACCATGTCCTGTGGTCTGATGAGACTAAGATAAACTTGTTCGGCTCAGATGGTGTCCAGCATGTGTGGCGATGCCCTGGTGAGGAGTACCAAGAAAACTGTGTCTTGCCTACAGTCAAGCATGGTGGTGGTAGCATCATGGTATGGGGGTTGCATGAGTGCTGCTGGTACTGGGGAGCTCTGCTTCATTAAGGGAAACACGGATTCCAACATGTACTGTGACATTCTGAAGCGGAACATGATGCCCTCCCTTCAGAAACTGGGCCGAACGGCATGATAATGACCCCAAACACACCGCCAAGATGACAACTGCCTTGCTAAGGAAGCTGAAGGTGATGGAGTGGCCAAGTATGTCTCCAGACCTGACCCCTATTGAGCACCTGTGGGACATCCTCAAGCGGAAGGTGGAGAAGCGCCATGTATCTAACATCCAGCAGCTCCCTGATGTCATTATGGAGGAGTGGAAGAGGATCCCAGCAACAACCTGTGCAGCTCTGGTGAATTCCATGCCCAGGAGGATTAAGGTAGTGCTAAATAACAGTGGTGCTCACACAAAATATTGACACTTTGGAGACAGTTTTGACATGTTCACTTAGGGTGTACTCACTTTTGTTGCCATGTTGAGTTATTTTTAGAGGACAGTAAATCTGTACTGCTATACAAGCTGCACATTGACTACTCTAAAGTATATCCAATTTTTATTTTTCTATAGTATTGTCCCTTGAGAACATATAATAAAATGGTTGCTGAAATGTGAGGGGTGTACTCACTTTTGTGAGATACTGTAATTACATATGTAATTAAAAAAAAGATTTTAATATTTACTGTAAGTCGGTAAACTAATTAATTAACAAGAAAAAAAAAAGTATATCAAGAATCGTTTCGGAATTGGATTGTGACTCCCAGAATCAGAATCAGACCTGATCGTGAGTTTTCTCTCTCAATATTTTATTTTTCTTTTGGAATTCTTTATTGTTTTGCAAATGTGTATGTGGCATGAATTTGACTCCATAAGATCTCTTCACAGTGATATTCAACATCTCCCGCAGACACTGTTTAAAACAAACACCATCATCTTAGTGGTGAAGAGGTTTCCCATATCACACCACAATGAATATAGCAACATTGTTCCCTTGAGAGTTTTGAGAGTGTGGTGATGCCGCATGTCAAGGTCATCCAGCCAACCACAAACCAAAAATGCCAGCATGTACCACTTGATGTAGGAGGCTGTTGTGTTTACTATCCATAACACAAGTTCAAGAACTTAATGAACAACAAAGCATTCAACAATTATGAAAAGATAGCATTGCTATCAAAATATCTACACTTGCACTAAAGTGCCTCAGTCTGCAACAGCCTCGGGCAGCCATGATCCACAATTGGACATACTGTCCCTTTGTCAACATTACAGGTGTCTAGATCACAGTGGTTGAGTGATACTATACAGTTCCAGTAAAATATATGGCAGATAATACATTTTGGGGTTGGTACAATTTTTGAAAGAAAAGTCTCTTCTGAAAGAAAAGTCTCTAAAAGCTCCAAGGCTGCTTTTATTTGAACAAAAAATTCAGTAAAACAGTAATATTGTGAAATATTATTCCAATTTAAAATAACTGTTTTCTGTTTTAATATGTTTTAAAATGTCATTTATTTCTGTGATGGCAAAGCTGAAATTTCAGCAGCCATTATTCCAGTCTTCAGTCTTCGAATATTATTGGCTAATTTGATATAACATGGATTATTTCATGTGCACAGAAAGTAAAAGTTTCTGTTATCTTATCTGTTAAAGTTAACATTGTCAGCCCATATGCTCTTTTCTCTAAAAAGTGTACAAGGGCAGTCACCAAGATGGTTCCCTTTTACTAGCTTTTTTTGATGTACTGTAGCCACTTCAAGGGTCCCTGACACTTCAGACCAGGATTGCTGAGATAATGAATCAATGTACTCCTTTCTATCATTTTAGTAAATCATGTCCACGTTGTACTGATTCGGTCTCTCTTGTTGATTTAACTAAATTAAGTAAAACGAGGGAATGAATTATTTTGTGCACACAATTTACTTAACAAATCAGTAAAACGTGCTGACGTATTAGTATTTGTGGAAACACTTTTTTGTTTCTCTTTTTTTCCCCTTGTTACAACAGTTGTAAGCTGAAAAATATTTTTGGCATCACCTTGCTATTTGTTGCACTGTATTACATTCTTGTCATACAGACACACAGCAAGATTCCGAGCTGAAAGCATTGTTACGTTTTAGTAACTGCCAGATGTGAACATGCTGCTAGTGTGGGTTTTTTGTGGGATGCATGCTAGCCTGATAACAATATTTTTTACTGAAAAGTAAAAAAAAAAAAAAAAAAAAAACGTTTAAATCTTTTAAAACGTTTCCTATTTACAGCCGAAAGAAAAAAAAACAACAGGCCTCGATTATCACGTTCCTCACAGAGACATAGGATGATGCTGAAGAGTGGTATATGGGGATAAGGAACTCACACAGGCTGCGAAAACTCCGGAGGCTCGTCGTTGACATTGGCCATACGAAGACGCACAGTGGCTGTACCGGTGCGGGGCACCTCGCCCTTATCCACCGCCATCACTACGAATTCATATAGGTGGTTGAGTCTCTCATAATCCAGAGGGCCTGCCGGGAATATGGTGCCATGGGCTGAAATGATGAAATCTGGACTAAGCGTGTAGTATGTGATCTCTGCATTCTTCTCCGAATCACAATCACTGGCTGATACTGCAAAAGAGAGAGAAACACAGGGCGTGGGTGTTAAAACAAAGCAACTGCACTACAGAGAAGTGCAGCATCAGCTAATAGGATCAATCTTTATTTAAGCTTCCCTGTGTAAATAGCTTGGGCATATGTGCTTGTCAAATGAACGACTAGAATGGTTATACATAACTGGCAATCAAAAGTTCCCAAGCTCTGAGTCTTATTGCATTTGACAACTACAGTAAAATGCAATGCCGTTCAATAAGGTGTGAGCCTGTTTCAAATGAACTTCAGAATAAGGCACTGCATACACAGCAGCTGCTTCACATATTAACTGAACTATTGTTGACAAAACGGGGTAAACAGTTTTCCTGATTCTGCACATTAGAAAACCCAAGATTTTTGCTGAATTGTATACTATACATTTTAAGCTGTGCATTAACAACATGCCCAGAATGGATCAAGTGCATACATAGATAAAATTAGAAGGAAGGAAGGAAGAAACTGGATTTAGGGACAGTAAGTGGTAACACTATTTCGATAATCCACTTTAGGCATTCTACTAACTATAAGTAACTTTGCAACTAGGCTACATGTCAACTACCAGTTATTAGAGTATTTGTAGACTCTCTGCTTAATATTTAACGCTTTATATTGATTCTCCCCTCAACAGACATTCTTCTTACTAGAAGTAATGTTGCGACTACATCAACTTAAGGCATCTTTACACAGAAAAAGCGGCACAGAAACCAACTCTGTAGCGGCATAAAAATCACAAAAATGTGCATTTACACAGAATGTTTAATGCTGCTCTGAAGCAGCGTAAATGCATTTAACGTTACACAGGAATTAAAATTGCGGGAAACAATGCTTTGAACATTACTATTTTAAAACTACAGTTTTAACAAAATGAATTAAAAAAAAATCAAATAATAAACAATTAAATAAAACTTGAAATAAAAAATGTATTGCGTGCTATAACGTTAGCTATCTCTCGCTTTGATGTTTGTCATAATTCTGTGGTACTGATAGTTATTTTCTATTTCTTAATAAAACTGTTAACGTTACATTTGGATCAAGTGCTACAAAGAAATTATGAATTTTTACACCGGGTACATCGCCGCAGGATTAAAAGAGGGCTAAAGTTTTTTCAAAGAGCCAGAAAGTCACTGGCACAACAAACGAACATCGACGCTAGCGTTAGCATTTCAGGCAGGACAGCAGATGTCACCAGACCGTCGTGTGTGGGTGAAAATATCATCCTTAAAGAGAGGATTTTTGGAATATAACATAATACACAATTACAGTGACGCCGATTGTGTTAAGCATTTACCGTATCTGAGAGAAATGTAGCAGCGCAGTGATCTGCCTCTTCAAAGGAAGATTACAAACAGGACACTTTTACTTCACGGTCACTTGTTGGTATACATTTTTCAATTTGCCTAAAACAATATGAAGCGAGGTCTACATTTTGTCTCTCGCTTTTGATTCTTGCGCCGTCTGAGCTGACAGGAGTGCTTTTGGTTGTCATGACAATGACGTAGTTTAGTGCGGCACAAGCTCGCGTTCATTTACACTGAATCAAAACAGTATCAGAGTCGCCTGATACTAGGGGCTGAGGTGGGGTGAAGGTGAAGAAAATTTTTGAAAAAATATGGTTGTTATATATAATACAATTGTATCCAATAATGTTGTGGATTTACCCATTTAACAGTGAATGAACACCAGTAACCTAAAGTGCTAATTCACCCAAATGCATGTACACTACCATTCAAAAGTTTGGGGTTGGTACGATTTTTTTTTTTTTTTTTTTTTTTTAAATATTTGTCAAGTCAAGTCAAGTCAAGTCACCTTTATTTATATAGCGCTTTTTACAATGTAGATTGTGTCAAAGCAGCTTTACATTGATAACTGGTACATTGTTTGGCTGCACAGCATCTCTTAAAGAATAGTGTCAATGCAGGCAGATCAAAAGCACTGTTGAATATCAAATGTCAAGTCAAGTGTCCCCAACTAAGCAAGCCAGAGGCGACAGCGGCAAGGAACCCAAACTCCATCAGGTGACATCAGGTGGCAGACAAGTGGCAAATTGGTGTTAAAATGGAGAAAAAAACCTTGGGAGAAACCAGGCTTAGTCGGGGTGCCAGTTCTCCTCCACTTTGTGAAAGTCTCTCATGCTCACCAGGGCTAAATGTATTCAGTAAAAATACAGTAATAATAGTAATATCGTGAAATGTTATTACAATTTAAAATAACCGTTTTCTATTTTAATATATTTTAAAAAGTAATTTATTCCTGTGATGGCGAAGCTGAATTTTCAGCATTATTACTCCAGTCTTCAGTGTCACATGATCCTTCAGAAATCATTCTAATATGCTGATTTTCTGCTCGAATGAATGAAGAATGAAGAATTCGGATGCAAAAATCTATAAATCCGACTGACATGTTTTCTTTTAAATGAGCTTTTTTTTTTATTTATTTATTTTTTTAACCAGGCTCCTATGTTTAGGTTGAGTAATTTCACTTTAATGTCAATGAAAAGGTTATTAGTCAGTTATTGAAATGCCTTATTTTCAAAAATGTTACTTAAAGGGTTAGTTCACCCAAAAATGAAAATAATGTCATTTATTATTCACCTTCATGTCGTTCTACACCCGTAAGACCTTCGTTCATCTTCGGAACACAAATGGCTCGTTTCCACTGAGCAGTACGGTTCGGTTCAGTACAGTACGGTACACAATTTTTGCCATTTCCATTGTCAAAAGTTGTGAATGATACCCTAATTCCGAATCGTACCACTTTTTTGGGACCCTTCCGTTGGGGTACCAAGCACAATAGTACCAATAGTACAGGTACCAAAAGGGTGGAGCTACACTCTGCAGAACGTTGATTGGTTGACAGAGAATTGTCACTTGCACGTGCTACAAGGGGAATGACAACACAAGAGGCGCCACACAAATGTGGTTCAGGCAACGTGTGCATTGATTATCTTCACTTCATTAATGGCGTATTTTAGGTCTGCTTTTATGCGGCATTACGTCTTTACACAGAATTTGAGCAGGTACAGACCTGGCTTAACTCGGCTGTGTAAAGATGCGAGTTAATAGACATGTTAGTTAGCAAAGTTAGTGTTAGCCAATAAGCTAATTATTGAGAGTTTCTTTATAACTAAAGCATATGATTTTAATCTATGAAAGTAACATTTTAATTGATGAGTGCAAAACAAAATATTCAAGCGTCATGTATTTAAACATGTATCAACGTTTAACAAAAGCAGTGTGAAAACCGTCCTAAGTTGTGAAATCCTGAGCTGCTGAAATAATATTACAGTACAACAAGTTCACTATTGTAATACCATATTGTGAATTTTTAAGTTTTAATTATTAATTCAGTTATTCAGCGTTTATATCTTCCAGTATGTTAACTAGCCCAGACACTTTCACAGATGAAATTTATTATTGAACCTTAAGTTCTCTTGCAATTTCTTTAAACCAGTTTGTGTAATCCTAGGAGCATGACTGACTTTTAAGTGAACCTAACTGCACCACTTAAGAAGTTAACAAGTCCTGGTGGTAGGTCCCAAATCCCCCTCCACTTCATTCAATTCTATTTACTGCCGTGAGGTCCATGAATTCCATCATGGGAGAATAAGAGTAAGATAAACACAGGAAATTAAACAGGATCATTTAATACTGATACATTGGCTAAGTCCTAATATTCTGCTGTACATAATGCTGAAGTGGACCTCCAGCAATTAAATCCAGCAAACCTCAGTCATTACGAAATAGACTGTTCCCACAGATGTTTAAATTATAAATTGTCCATCTCATACATTATGAATGCTTGATTAGAAGCCACATGTTACATGTCCTTCTTCTGTTCTTCTGGATAGGTTTAACTGGAGGAAGCAGGATATTTCATGCTGGGTAGAGATAATTGTTATGAAGCCCACACAGATGAGTGTGCAGATGTTAGTGCCATGCACCTGCTAATCAGCACATCTGCTGTACACCTCACCACATCACCTTTCCCATTCTGCCAGGAGTCTCTGTGTTAAGCTCTCAAAATGTCTGCCAAGTCCTGTTATTCTCCAGACCAGCATCACTTTTTTTTAATCTTGTTAACTTTCCAGTGTTTGTTTGTTTTGTTCTCTTTTGTTTGCCGTTGCGTCTGCATATGCAGTCTGTCTGTCTTTGGCAGTTGTTTTGTCCATCACTTCATTTCTGTGGTGCTTTGATAGCAGCTGTGGTTGTCTAAAATTTAATGAGAATATGAAAGCTCTTCTTATCATAGCTGAGGGCATGTGTTTTCTATTCTGTGTGTTACAAGTGCACTCTCAGGAGTTAGTACATAGACTCCAGATTCAATGTGCAATTTAGACATATGAAAGGGCACATCAGGGGAGAAGTGCTTCAAAGGTGGTGTTAAACAAAATGATAGAGGAAGAAAATGGCATCTTCTCGTCTTGTTGTGAGAAACCGTCTTTATAGGGCCATACTAGTCTCAAATGGAATGGCCACGGGTCATCTACAGCCTGTTCACTGACTGTCCGATTGCATGCAAAACTGGAAAACACTTTTTCACTCTGGAAAGCTCTAATCTGATTGATGAATCACACATGGAGAAATGTGCATTATAATGGTAATTACAGTTTCAGTTAAAACATTGATGACAAAAAAAAAAAAAAAAAAAAGACGAGAAAAAAAAATAACAGATATTAGCAATGCAGCGACAATTTTTTGAAGAAAATTTTTGAAAAAATATGGTTGTTATATATAATACAATTGTATCCAATAATGTTGTGGATTTACCCATTTAACAGTGAATGAACACCAGTAACCTAAAGTGCTAATTCACCCAAATGCATGTACACTACCATTCAAAAGTTTGGGGTTGGTACGATTTTTTTTTTTTTTTTTTTTAAATATTTGTGAAAGTCTCTCATGCTCACCAGGGCTAAATGTATTCAGTAAAAATACAGTAATAATAGCAATATCGTGAAATGTTATTACAATTTAAAATAACCGTTTTCTATTTTAATATATTTTAAAAAGTAATTTATTCCTGTGATGGCGAAGCTGAATTTTCAGCATTATTACTCCAGTCTTCAGTGTCACATGATCCTTCAGAAATCATTCTAATATGCTGATTTGCTGCTCGAATGAATGAAGAATGAAGAATTCGGATGCAAAAATCTATAAATCCGACTGACATGTTTTCTTTTAAATGAGCTTTTTTTTTTTTAACCAGGCTCCTATGTTTAGGTTGAGTAATTTCACTTTAATGTCAATGAAAAGGTTATTAGTCAGTTATTGAAATGCCTTATTTTCAAAAATGTTACTTAAAGGGTTAGTTCACCCAAAAATGAAAATAATGTCATTTATTATTCACCTTCATGTCGTTCTACACCCGTAAGACCTTCGTTCATCTTCGGAACACAAATGGCTCGTTTCCACTGAGCGGTACGGTTCGGTTCAGTACAGTACGGTACACAATTTTTGCCATTTCCATTGTCAAAAGTTGTGAATGATACCCTAATTCCGAATCGTACCACTTTTTTGGGACCCTTCCGTTGGGGTACCAAGCACAATAGTACCAATAGTACAGGTACCAAAAGGGTGGAGCTACACTCTGCAGAACGTTGATTGGTTGACAGAGAATTGTCACTTGCACGTGCTACAAGGGGAATGACAACACAAGAGGCGCCACACAAATGTGGTTCAGGCAACGTGTGCATTGATTATCTTCACTTCATGTAGGCTATATAACAAAACAAAATATGAAACACAACCCTGCCTCTTTTCGTTTTCGTTTAAAAAAATATGAAACCTATTAATGTGTGGTTCAGGCAATATGTGCAAATGTACTCTGATTATCTTTACTGTATATGTAGCCTACATGTGGACTATAATAAAATGAAATAAGACAAAACAACCCTCTCTTTTTGTTAAAAGTCAGTTCATCAATAATAACCATTATAAAAGTATAAGTATAAAGTATGAGAAGCTATACAATAAGAAATAAAGACAAGCAAACAATTCAGTCAAACGTACAAAGTCAGAGCACTAGTACAACGGTAAAGTTAAATAAATATATAAAGTTATGAAACTTCACTTTGCCCTCAGCCAAAACGATTTGCCCGGGAACAAATTATAAATTCATGAGACCAAAGATTGCCCGTTATACACACGATGAATGATATCTCGTTTTTAACCACTACAGAGACATCTGAGCCAGCGGCAAATGTCAGAAGGACTAGCCGAGGTACAGCTGTTCTCGCCTGTGTACATTAGCACTGAGTGCCCGGTGATCACCTGGATCTCACAACTCCGACAACGTCAGATCAAATTTTCAAATAGGTGCTATCTTTATAAATAAACCACAGATTTGAGCTTTAAACAACTACATTCTTGCCTGAAAAACTTTTAAAACTACATTTCATGACACAATACAGTAGTTTTTAAATTACGCAGCTTTTCTCCTCCGCTTCTCCGCTATTGACGCTTGCTGGTAGGTGCTGCTGCATGGATGTCTGAAATTTGTGTACTTGATATTGTGAAACGCCGAATGTTGGCGTGCAGCAAGCAAAGCTTGTCTTCTTCTTGTGACTGACAGCCTCAAGCCGAGAAGTAAGAACAAGATCTGCTGTATCCATTGTTGTTTACTGTGTCGTTTTCTTCTTCACGCGAAAATGACGTCGATCACTACTTTCCGGCTACACCACGCCTATCAAGTAACTGTGCGTTCAAACCACCGCCGGCGGGAGGGTCAAAGTAAATGACAAGTTGGGGCAACCAATCAGAATCCTCTCAAGCGAGGACCTCTACATTCCGATTGGTTGTTTTGTGGAAACCGTGGTGCATTTTTTTCAGGATCCCTTGAGGAATAGCAATGGCATTTTTTTTTTTTAAATATAATTTTTACTGTCACTTTTGATCAATTTAAAGGGTTCTTATTATGCGTTTTCACTTTTTCAACTTTAGTTAGCGTGTAATGTTGCTGTTTGAGCATAAAAATATCTGCAAGGTTACAAGCTCAAAGTCCACTCCAAAAGTAGATTATCTCTAACAGAAAACACTTTTCAAGAACTACAACAAATGACTTGTTGGGACTACAACATCCCTTTTATGGATCTTGTAAAGTTACAATGTCACTCATTTAAATAATCCCTGCCCATTGAATACACAAAAAAGGGGATGGGGCTTGGTTGACCTGCTTTATATAGCATGTTGTTGCCATGTCGAAGAGATGCTGTTTTAAAACCCCTTTGTGTGGCCTTCCTACAGCAGATGAACTTATAAAACAGTGGTTAAAATTTATTTTTAACATTGTTCCAGAACATTATAACCCCAAAGTTTATCCGTGTGGCACATTTTACGGAGGACAGCTTCCAGAAGAAGAGCGTACAATCCCGGCTATGTACAAAAGCTTCTCTTGAAAGACGGAGCAGTTCTTCCACTTCATTGGGACAATCAGTTGTTTGTGGATCACAACCTGTAAGTATGTTTTGTGGATCCACTAGCCTGCTAGCTAACATTACAGTGTTGGTGAAGTGTTTAGCTATGGGGCTCCCGCTTTTGTAAGACTGTTCACCGATCTTTAGGAACTTACCACTCTGAAATCCATGCTTGTAAAGGTTTTGCACGATACTCTTGTTCATAAACATTCTCAGGGTCTCGAATTGGTATGGCAAAATTGACGGTATGGCAAAAATGACCTGAACAGATGAAACTCGCGGTTATGGTAAGGGGCATGACATTTCCGGAATGTACTCTAAGCGGTGTACCAATCACACTGGGCCAGCCGACCAATCAGAGCACATTTCGTATTTCAGAAGGAGGGGCTTCATCGAAACAGGAACTCCACAGTGTGTTTGAGACAGAATGGGAAGAAGGGAGCTGCAATAGTGTAAAATATGTGAAAAATAATGCGTTTCTTGTACAGTCAAACATGAAAACCTATTCTAGTACACACCAAAAACAAAATCAAGACTTTGTAAAAGGGCATAATAGGACCCCTTTAAAAGTATCCCTGCTGAATAAAAGCTTTAAATGTACAGTGCACAAGTGAACTTGAAGTTACTCACTAGTCAGAACATGTAAGTCACATTGTGATTAAACACTAAAACTCAGTGCTCTTTGACTAAAACATTAGCAATGAATAACTTATACATTTTTTTTTTTAAATATTGTATTACAAAAGTGAACTCATAATATTATTTCAGGAATTATTTCATATTGAATAAATATAAAGGATTGTTTTTTTCATTAAAAGACAAAGTATCACTAAAATGATATCTGTGTTAAAAAAAAAAAAGAACACTGGGTCTGGCTACTATTCCAGTGTTGTTATACAAGGATCTCTAAGGCTACAGTACATTGATGTGCAGGTCCACAGACTTACCCTGCAGGAGCGACGTTGCAGTCGTGACTGTCTCAGGGACACCATCTTTGCTATAAATGGACTGCAGGAACTCTGGAACACAGTCATTCTCATCTGTGATGATCACTCGCACCTGTGAGAAACAAGTGAAAAGGAAGCCAGAAGGCACAAAAATAGAAAGGTGAGAATTGTTAACAGAACAAATGGGCAGATCATAATATCTTGATTCATGAATTATCATCAGGGAGTAAGTTAGCACATCACTGACTGTCCCCAGTGTTTCTCAGAGTCAAGAGGGCTGGTGTTTCAAGAACGCCTTGCCCAAAAAGCTCTTTTTAACAAGCAGGTCATATCCTATAACCATTATCCTGTTTTGTCTTGACATTTTCGCTCTGCAAATTATTTTGTGTCAAGAAGTTATGTTCATACATAAGCAAGCATCTGTGCCTGGAAATGCAGTTGTGAAGTTGTGAAGAATCAAACACAAAAGGACAAATCTCCTCCAATATCACATGGGCATGTTATTGTTAGCAATGTTGATGGTAAACACGATGATAAAGGTAGAGTTCAAAAGCAGAGTTTAATGATAATCCAACAGGCAAATAACAGAAGGTAGTAGCAACACACTTTCAGAAACGAGACCGTACAAACACTATCCCTGAATCCCAATGTGCATACTATCCACCCTATCTGCCCTAAATAGTATTGAATATTACTAATGTCACATACTATTTAGGATGGGTAGTATGCGCATTGAGACACAGGCTAAGTCAAGGTGAGGAACTTAAATACACATGGTGATGAACTACATGATGAACAGCTGTGATGATAGATTAGTGTCCATGGAAACTGATGAGTGGTGGGAAACTCAAACAAAGGAACACATGTGACTAATGAAAACGAACTAAAACTAACTAAACATAAGTGTAACAGTTATAGCTCTTTCCCGATTTGTTCCAAAAGCATCAGGGAAGCTGAAAGAGGTACCTAATGCCTCCCATAAGACTGAATTAAGCTGAAAGTTGCTGTCTGGAGGAGGAAAAACACTGTGTGAGTGCTTTTTCCCTGACACTGTTGCTAAAGCTTCCTGGCAGTTGCTAAGTGACTTTAATAACCTACTCACTTCAATTTCAGAGACTGGAAATAGACAGACCTAGTCAGAAATGGTCAAAATTGTGACAGTTCACAGTCTACAATGTTACTCATATTTCTAACTCTAACAGAGACCATAACCCAAAAATCTCATGAAATAAAATGCCTTGATATAAGAAAACAACAAGACAGAAGGATCTCTGAGGGAAAGTTTTGGGATCTCAGGAACTGTCCAGACCCCTATTTTAAAAGCGGGTAAAAGACACTGCTTATTTTTTCCATTGATAGTAAAACTAATGATTACCAGAGACATTATCTCAGAAAAGAGATCTGATATGGCTGATGCAGTTTGGGAATACAAACATGATTCAATTTAGTGCCGTATTAACAATGTGCAGAGGAGTTTCCATCTGTCCAGTAGTTTGTGATTATTTGATAAGGCTTATGTACACTAGCAATCAATACTTTTAAATTGATCAAAACACATTAAATTGATCAAAAGAGACAGTAAAGAAACAGAAGAACATTCTATTTATTAAAGAACCATGAACTGTTTTAAACATAGATAATAATAAGACTTTTTTTTTCTCAGCAAGAAATCAGAATATTAGAATGGTTTCTGAAGGATCATGTGACTGAAGACTGGAGCAATGATGCTAAAAATTTAGCTTTGCCATCACAGGAATAAACTATATATTAAAATATATTAAAAATAGAAAAGAGTTCATTTAAATTTTAATACAATTTCACAATATTACTGTTTTTACTATATGATCAAATAATTGCAGCCTTGGTGAGCATAAGAAACTTCTTTCAAAAACTTTTAAATCTGACTAAGGAATCATTCAAACCGACTTGTGAACTGACTGATTCATTGAAATAAACAGACTCAAAACAACAATTCACTCACATTTAACACATCACTATGGCATACAAGTAAGTTTTATTCTACCCAAGCAATTTTTTTTGCATATCATTAATATACAGTATGTACACACACACACACACATATTATATATATATATATATATACATATATAATCACAGCGTGCTTATATACAGCCATATTGCATGGCTATGAGTGTGATATTGTGTTTATACAACAGTTTGATGGCACGAGTGTGTAAATAAATAATAGAATAAAAGAAATAACAACAGAGTGTCTTTAAAACCCTCTTTTGTGCAGAACTACTTCCTTCTGCCATGGATTCAAATCTCATGTTGACAGTTTGACCAAGCCTCCGTTACTAATTCTAAAACATCACTTTAGAACTAGTAATGAAGGAATGTTGAGTCCCTCCATTGAAACATAATTATTGATTCTAAAGCCTGTTAATTTTGAACATTGATAATGATGTCATTTTAAACTGTGTTTTGTTTGTTGTAACTGTGCTTAAACACAAGTATGCGGGGTCTCCAGAAACTGAGATGTGAGAAGAGTTACAGAGTGATTTCAGGGTGACAGATGGGATGCTGTGTGACTGAATGCAGAGAACGCAACAGGCAAATTTCTCTCTGGACTACGTCTCACGGGACTCTTAAAGTCAAGTGTGTCTGTCAGTCTTTTAGTGCTTTTTTTTTTTTTTTTGTCTACATGGCCTCTTGCTCCCCATTTGCAGTTAAACAAAATGTGGCATGCATTGTTTTGTGACACTTCCAAGCTAATAGTTGGGATCTTGGCTGGCCTGCCTCAGGCCAGGAGAGATGTATGGATCACTGAGCAGCCAAATCAAGTCATGATGAGGCAAGACTACATCCTCCAGGGGAATGTTATTGTAAGAGGCATGAACAGGACTGCTGGGTATCTCTTTGATTTCAGCTAAATTGTTGCCCTTACATTTCCCATGCCACAACCCTATACTATTCAGTTTAAGTGACTGAATAGTATAGTATCATCAATGTGTCTTAATTAAAGGACAACTAGAAATTAAAACTGCCAATCTTGCAGAGCAAAAACATTACATACAATAATTCTACATAGGCACAAATAGACTTCAACACCTAACACACAAACCTCAATCACAGTGAAAATCAACAAATATAAATAATTAAAATGATGGGTTCTTAACATCATCAAACAACAGCAAACAGTGATGATTAAAAAAAAAAAAAAAAAACCTGCTACAGCAACATAAATAAAGCCAACAAGTGGTAAAACAATAAGGTTACAACACACTAACCACATAATTTATTCATGCTGCAATGCTGGGAGTTGTTTGTTCAGACAACTGTTTGGCTACTTGGGACAACATTTATGGAAATTCTGTTGGTCTGACATGCATTTTTCAACATTTTTCATTGGAAAAAACATACCCGTGCAAAACGCAAAATAAGTACATATCATTGCAGTTTCTAACAGAAATGAACACTAGAGGCAGTAAAACAGCAAGCACTTTTAATCGTTTTCACACACAATTATGATTACAGTGGCAGATTATGGATTAATAAAGACTTGTTTTCACGTGGCTCCTTGCACAATAATGTTATGACCTCAAAACACTTTTTACCACAGTGCATGATTTGTAAATATATTTTGGAGTTTGCATCACTTACCCAGCTCCAGATGTTCAGTTTTACTGACATCATAAGCTTGCTCGGTAGCTCAGCTGGTACAGAATTGTACTTGCGATGTGAAAAGCTTGGGTACAAATCCCGTGAAAGACGAGTGACAGTAAAAGCTCAAAGACAATAGTTCAAAAACAAGCTAAAATGCAATGGTTACGATTGCGTTTTTATGTCACATTTGCTTTTGTTAACACTATCGGGTAGGTTTAGGGTTTAGTGTAGGTGTACATCAAACACGATGAAGCATTAAGCTTTTAGTGCCACTCTCCGGGCATTTCAATTCAGAACTGCAGTGATACGTACAAACTCCAACATAATAAAACGTTGCCATATTCATGTTCATCTGTTCTGGAAAAAACTAAACACACTTTTAGCGCCACTCACTGGACATTTCACTTTGAAACTGTCGCGTTTTGCAAAAATGTTGACACAGGTATGTTTTTTTAATGAGTCTGGGCTGGCATTTTTAGATTCACTGCATTTTAGAGATTCACAGTAATTCACATTTTCCTAGTAGCTATGACCTCACATTCAAAATAAAATTATTTAACTGTCTATCTATCATCTATGTACATACTTGCTAGCTATCATTTTGAGCTTATCGATTTTTTGCATAAATAAAAAATGACTGGATGGAAGCCAAAAGCATACAAGTTTCTGAAATCATGCAATAGTATTTCTGTGGATAAGTGAATGACAAATAATTTACCTTCAAACTATCAGTTATGATGAACAATCAAAACTATTGATCAAAACTACTATATAATAAACAATTGTTTATTATGGTATCTTCAATCATCTTGTGTCCATATACATTTTTATTTACTGTTGCTATACAACCACCTATATCAACATATTTAGACTGTGAAATAAATAAGCTATTAAATAAAGGTTATATTTGTACTAACACCAAATACCCTAGCAGAATTCATAATACTGAAGATTCCTTCAACAATTTTCAGTTATTGTACTGTAAATTGTAGCTAAAGTTTTGCCCATAGACTACCTAATTAATACATTTCCACTACTATACATTACATTTTGAGCAAATACGACCCATATATCACCCATTACATTTTACTCTGGAAATAATGAGATAATAATGAAATAATAAGTCTAGTGAACCAAGAGATAATGAACCATTTTGTAGTGAAGTCACACTGTAAACAGTGCTGGATTAACATCAGCAGCACAGACAGACAATGTATAACACTGTATAGAAATAAAAAAATACAGAAATTAGTATGAATAAAATTGTATTTATACAATTTGTATTTATTCTCTGTCTTTTTCATTTTGTAATTTTAATTAAAAACGAAACAGCACCCCCACCCCCACCATCAGACAGACTCCAGTTTGTTGTACTTTATGCTCTGGTTTGTTGTGTGACAAAATGTTACCATAGAGAGCACATCTATCAAATATCTAATCACAAATATAAAAACGAATTAAGCATCATAGTTACTAAGCAACACATTAGCATAATTGTTGTATGATTTAAAGAGAGTTGATTGTCTGAGCTCTGAGAAAATGGGTTGAGTGTGTGTGTAAAATTCTTCAATCTGGACCCTGTCCCAGTCTGACTGTGCAGCTGCAGCACTCACCTCAGCAGCACTACTGAGACTTTCCTGGTTCTCACTGGCTCTCACCAGCAGCAGGTAGCGGTGCTGGTCGCTCTCATAGTCTATAGTACGGGTTAGACTGATCTCCCCTGTCTCTGGCTGGATGCTGAAAAGACTGCTGGGATTGATGAGCAGGCTGTAAGTAACTGGCTGTTTTTGAAAGGACACTGCTGGAGTGACTAGGAAGCTGGATGAGAAAAGAGAGAGAGAGAGACAACTTGATTGACTACAATCTTTATTATGGTGTTCTAGAAGTGAGCAAACACAACTGGAAAAGAAAGAAGAAAGGGTTACCAAGGTAAAGTTAGAAGTGCACCAAGGACTTTTGAGCTAATATGGACATCTGTGGAATGTAAGTTTCAATCAAACCAACTTCCAAGGTGAACGCAGTATATCTTCACCAACATTTATCTATAATCACTGAGAAAATGACTGCAGCTGTGGAGGATTGTTTGTTGAGGAAATAATGTAAAGGTAAACGGTACAGCAGGGAAGAGATTCGCCACGGGCTCATTGATCTTGTGTAAAGGCAGAATAAACAATCCAGTACTGTGCTGGTTATCAAATACATAGGGAACAAAATAAAACAATTACTGAAGAAAGCATGCGGAAATTGAAAGGTATTTCTCCTAATTTCCAATTTCTGGATATCTCTTACTTAGAACAGTTTCTTCCTGATGCTAAAAAACCCCTCCGTTTTTATTTTCATTGAAGGTGCATCTGTCTTACTGATCACTGTTATTATCACCGTCTTTCTCATTGTTTTTTTACTCACTGGGTCAAATCATGACAAATGCTCAGACTTCAGAGGCCCATGAAAACAAAACCCAGCAATTAAAGTCCATCAATGCAATTTTATGACATTTTAAGCATTATCAAAGAAAGGAAAACACATGAATATTTACAAACATAGTTAGCAGTGAGAAATGATAATAGCTGATTTTAACTCTTAAGCAACGATAATGAGAATATTGCTGCACTTATTATTCTAGTAGGATAATGTTCATTTCTACATATAGGCTACTAATACATTTCATGGGTATTTATATATATTTTACATAAACTGTGGTTGTACCACCTGTACATCTACTTACGTTTGACAATAAAATGTACATATTAATGTTGACTGCATTTAAATGTAAATCATTTATGTATAAACAACTTTATAGACACATTTACTAACTAATCTGTTGACACTTTTGTATACATATGATCATTGAGACTGTCTTCAAATTGCATTTGTTTAGCGCAGTTCAGTTGACTTATTTACCTAATTTGAAACTATAACATTTTATTCTGTTCTGTGTGACTTTGATGTCAAATCATTTCAAAGGACTACAGTATATAATCTTAAACAAGACTACATGTTAAAACTTTAAAATGATGACATTTCTGTAATCATTTAACCATGGCCATAAATCAAACAATATTTATTTTGTTTTAATAAGTTATCAATATGCTTCTCAAAAAAATGTTGGTAAAACACACCAAAAATGCAACATAAAATGATCATGAAAGAAATCCATTTTATTTGTGCACTGAAATCCAAGTCTTCAGAATCTATATGACTACTTTTTGTGAGGAACAGACCCAAACTGAAGCTTTTATTTAATGATCCTCAGTAGTGAGAGTCATCTCACAATCTTTGCAAATTCAAAATGTGTTGCCTTGATATGTCACTGATATTGAATATCAATATCAGCTCATTGGCTCTCACCTGCTTCATCACCAATTGTGACATGCCATGTTTTTGGGTGGTGTATTCTGTTGAATGAGATACATGCATTTTCACAGAGTGGATTGGAATAAGATCTATTATTATTATTATTATTATTATTATTATTAACAATAGCCAATATTGAAGAAAGAAAGGATCCTTCTTAACATACATTTCTCAAAGTCTGTTAAATGATATTCATTTATGGGAGCTTTTCACTTTATAATCTACAATTTTTAGTTCCTTGATACATTCAGGCCACAGAAAATAGCAAAATTATGATAATCACGCAGTCAAGATTGACATAAATGTATTTTTGTAATCCCAAAGAAGCTTAACGGCAGACAGGCAGACGAACAAAGGTAAATATGACTTCCCTTTCAGGTACTGTGGTTATTACAACTCCATTCCCATTGGCAGAGTTTGTCTGTTGGCTTGGTCTGACACAGCTGTCTGGCAGAGATCAGAATGTTTGGCAATAAGATTAACGTCACCCAATTTTTGTGCCAGGAGCAATATACTTTTCCTAACATTAGTTAGTTAACCATATTTATGCACAGCTATGGATGAGACCAACTAGATTCAGTAAGATTTGGCTCTCATTGCCAAGCCAAGTTTAATGAAAGCAACAATATAGTGGAATCACAGGTGTGTATGAGGAAAATAATATACCGCAGCATGCAATGCATATTTAATGACATGCAGCTGCCATAAATGGATCCGGTAGGCACTTATTCCACATGGATTTAGGATAATTTTCTACAAGGCAATGCCTGATTTAATACATCTGTGCAGGGCAGCGCTAATCATGCTTCCCTGTAGCAGCATCAAGCAAGTCATTTCACAGTGACTCATCTAATATCAAAAGGCTATACAATTAACACTGACTGTACAAAGACAAAATAATTAAGGGTCTATTTGTCACCTATATGTGAGAGCAAATTAATTAAAAAAAAAAAAAATTACAAAGAAAAAATGGAGGCTTTTACTGTATATATTACCTGGTTAACCTCTGAGGGTTGTCTATACGAGCAGAACAAAGTTCTGATGTTCATGCATCTTTAATGCATATCACAGTACACTGACATAGTCAAAGATCATTATTTCATGAATTTTGCATAGTGTAGTACACGATGACTCACACAAGCTATGCTCCAGCGAGAAGCAGAGGGCGCAGGATGGCTGTAAGTGCACTATGATCCTGTTTCTATTTGTTACCCTGATGGATAAGCAGTGTTCTCACAGTGTGGGAGATGCATTTAGGGTGTGCTAGAATTACACTATGGAAATAAGATTTGCTGCATTTACGAGATTGGGTGTGTGTTTATGTGTGCGTGTTATGGCTTTACTCACGGTTGTCCTTCTGGTGTGTTTTCTGGTATGAAAATTGTGTAAGACACGTTGGTGAACTGAGGAGCTCTTGGACCTGCGATGATGGACACTACGGCAGGAGGACTGCGGCTGCCCTGACGGTCGGCAGCCACCACTGTTAGTAGGTATTCTCTGTCTCTCTGCAGGGGGAGGCCTGTCGTCCGCACGTGACCATTATTCTTGTCCACCTCGAATCTCCCGTCACCTCCTGTTGTATAACAGAACTTATCAACCTCACAGTAGTGTTCGATATACTATAGTAGAAAAGTATTGCAATATCCTGCTATTAAAAAACGGTAAAAAACGACATTTTATTAATACCGGTACTTTAAGAATAACAACCGTACTTCTTAATTTGTGTCGATGTGTGAGCAGGAGTCAGGACGTGTGTGCAGCTGCTTCCACTCCCTGTAGGGAGTAAAATATATACGAGCAGCACATGACAAAGAAAGTAAAGTAACACGCATTGCATGAGAAAATAAAGCGCGGGACACTAGTGCTGCCAGGCTCAGACCTGAAGGATGAGCACAGAAATCCGCCTTTCAGACAGCATGTGATCGTGACTTAAAGGATTAGTTCACTTTATAATGAAAATGAGCTTCAAACTCATTGCCTCTGTTCACTGCCATTATAAAGC
This sequence comes from Ctenopharyngodon idella, assembly GCF_019924925.1. Taxonomy (NCBI): domain Eukaryota; kingdom Metazoa; phylum Chordata; class Actinopteri; order Cypriniformes; family Xenocyprididae; genus Ctenopharyngodon; species Ctenopharyngodon idella. The sequence continues at coordinate 17,851,307 of NC_067226.1, forward strand.
TTGGACGTGCCAGGATATTTATTAATATAACTCCGATTGTGTTCATCAGAAAGAAGAAAATCATATACACTTAGGATGGCTTGAGGGTGAGTAAATCATGAGGAAATTTTCATTTTAAAGTGAACTAATCCTTTCAGTTCTCTTTCGCGGATTATTGCGTTTGAATGGTCAAAAATGTAAAAATGCATGTCCTGACGAGTATTCACGTAAACACAGTCGGGGATGTCTTTAGTGGACGTAAACAGTTGAGAAAGAAATCGGTTGTGTTCCAATGTATTTGATCCGTGCAGATCTTAAAGTGACAGCAGCCTAATATTCCTGCTGCTCTCTGTGTGATTAATGTTAATCAAACGACAAAAGAAAATAGAAAATTCCCCAAAGCATGACTGAATAACTGTAAAATATGTATTAAGAATCAGTGTAACCTATAAGAAGACTATAGTGGTTTTTTTTTCCTTTTTTTTTTACATTTGATTTTTTAATTTCTTGCTTGAATGCTACTTTTAAATAGACCTACTATAGCCTACCTGAAAAATGTAAAGCACTGTTTATTTCAATTGTATATTTCACTGTTTATATCATTTGTCATATTGTTTGTAATCTGCATCTTTGCTTATTTTAATAACAAAGATAAAATAAAAAGTTCACATTGTGGCTTTTTATATGCTCAAACTGCATGTGTCATTATATTATTGACATTTTACAAAATTTTTGTTATGTCATTACAATGGCAGCATCTGAGGCATCTGATGCATTGCATTGTTTTATTAACTTACAGGTTATAAAGTTTACTGTAGCTATGTGGGCGGCTGGGCGCTTATTTTTTTCTCTGTCATTTGGACAAAATCTCATGTTATAAAAGATGAAGTGCTACACAAAGGCTATTTAAGACAGTATTGGCTATGACTCAACGGCTAATGCTAGACACTCTTCTCCACTCCTCAAATGCATAAAATATTAGCTTTTATATAGAGAGAGGGAGTTTCTTGAGTAAAGCAAATGCTATATTTATTCAAACAAACAGTTCTTTGATTACCCTTGCATTGCAAACAGAGATGAGATGATCCAAAATGTCTGCTGCACTTCATTCACAATAGAGTTCAACAGTCGGATTCAAGAAGTAAAACCTAATTTTTAATAACTAGAAGCCATACTTTGAGCAATGAGGTCATTAATCGAGGACATATGCTTATGTTGAAGCCGTCAACCCACATTATTTCAACTTATTTTTAAAATTACCTTGTTTAACAGTAGGGGTGGGCGCTATACCGGTATGAAAGTGACAACCGGTATGATGTTGTGCCATGATATAGATTTTGCCATACCGTGGATACCGTTAAATATTCATGAATTCTAATTTTGCATTTGTATTGTTTTGTTTAATTTTGTACTCTTTACAACTTTTAACAGTAGTAATGACAATACAGAGTCGAGGCTGAACGTTTAACTTTTTGTCCTCTACTGTGTCCAACGCCTCACTACACAGGCATTAGTAATTAAACACAGAGAGCACTGAAACAGGCCAAATTAAGAGCACAAACCGCCTACTCAAAAATACAACAGCAACAAATAAGCGTGCATATAGAGAATAGGGGTGGGAGAAAAAAAAAATCGATGCATAGATGCAATGATACTGGATTGATTATGAGCTTAGTTTTTAACCGATGCGCAATGATGCGTTTTAATTAATTCCTACTGAAGTTCAGCGTGAAGCTTGGAAAGTTCGGAAAAGCTGAAGCAAATTACATTCGCGGGATTCATTGCACGCACAGGGTATGAGAGAGCTGTGAGAAACGTGCACTTTGCTTGATGTTATGCTTGCAGTTTGTGGTCTCGCCCGCCGGTAGTCCTATTTTCCTTACTAATGCTCTACGAAGGCATCATTTATGTTGTTTGGAATGCTGTGGGCTTATATATTAAAATATGAAATTCACTGACAGAAGGCTGCTTCTGATTTCAAATTCTCACGTTCGCTTTGTGAAGCGCGCTCGCGCATGCAGCTGTGTGCGACTAGTGCTTAAATGTACTTGCTTCTCAAAATGCTTTTATGATGCAAAATTGATATAAACACAGTCAGTTATGTCTTAAAGTATTAAACATACAGGACAGAAACTTCTTATATTTCAAAAGAGATCTGTGCATAGTCTGGATGCAGCTTAATAGACTATGGCATCAATAATCAAACAACCGTAAAGCTGAGAAAGTGAAAAATCACTCACAGCTCTTGAAAGGTAAATGATCTGAAAGCACTCTTTGTTTATTGCTTGTAATGTTTCGTTGTTCCTCTTTATTATTTACTAGGAGACTCGCTTGTTTTGAAACTTTATATATGTCCCTATATAGAATTCTTAACATACAGTTGTATTAATGTATTTTTTTAACTTTTAATTATTTACAAAGTAAGCTACTTATAATTCCATATGTAATTAAAAAAATAATTAATTAGCAAATTAATTAATAAGAAAAAAAGTATCAAGAATCCTTTTGGAATCGGATCGTGACTCCTAGAATCGGAATTGGATCGGATCGTGAGGTGCCTAAAGATTCCATTTCCCACCCCCTAGATAACATACATATATTGCCTGCAATGTAACTAAGGTCTACTAAAATGTGATTCCAATTTTTTTTCTCATATTGCGATATAATATCGATATCGTCTGGACAGTGGAAAATATCATGATATGAATTTTAGCTCATATCGCCCACCCCTATTTAACAGTGGAATTTGTGGTGGAAAAACTACATTACCCAAGATGCTGTACAGAAAATTCTTTTATGATGGGAATACTTTGCAATAAGTTTCAACTGGTTAAAATTACTTAATGAATTAGGTATCATTATCTTTTTTTTTTTTTCTTCAGCATTTATATCTAGGTAATGTTAATTTATATACTAATATATTTTCAGTGTATCAACTTGTATAAATTAATATCAATGTATTATGAGCAAATATGAACGAATAATAAAAAAAATAGTATATTTATAAATGAACAAACCTTGATTAATAAATGCAATAAAATTACGAATGTTGTTCATTGTTAGTTAATTAAATAAAATAAATAATGTAAAAATTTCACGTGTAGTTAAACACGCACATGTCAAAGATGAGCAAATAACAGTCTTTTAATCACAAAGGAGAACATGCAGGAACACAGGAGTCAAAACTACACACTTAACACAAACAATACCGGACAAAGGAACCAACTCAAACTAAGGGCTTATATATACAGAACAAACAAAGGGAACTAATGAGTTAATTAATGAACAACAGGTGAGCGGGATGAATCAACACACAGGGAAACGTGATGACAACATAACCCTGACAATAATGTAATGTAATGTTATTTCTGTGATGCTGAATTTTTAGCAGTGTTCAAGAAATGGTGTTCAAGAAACATTAATTATAAAAATAGTTGTTCTACTTAATACTGAAATTAATATTAATATTAATATTGAAACCATGATACTTTTTTCAGGATTCTGTGATGAACAGAAAGTTCAAAAGAACAGCATTTATTTGAAACAGAAACAATAACTGTAACATTAGAAATTTATTTACTGTCTCTACTGTAATCAATAAAAGATAATGATACACATTAATTTATTAAATGTTAATTTACCCAAAAATGAACTAACCCTTTGAAATGAAAATGATTACTCACTCTCATGTCGTTCCACAGCCGTAAGACCTTCGTTCATCTTCAGAACACAAATTAAGATATTTTTGATGAAATCTGAGAGGTATATGACTCCATAGACAGCAATTTAACCGACACTTTCAAGGTCCAGAAAGGTACTAAAGACATTGTTAAAAACGTCGACGTGACTGCAGTGGTTCAACCTTAATTTTCAGTTAATGGAGCTCTCTTCTAACGAGCTGATGATCTGAATCAGGTGCGTTAAAACAGTCAACGTGGCTGCAGTGGTTCAACCTTAATTTATGAAGCGACGAGAATACTTTTTGTGCGCAAAAACAAAAAAATAATGACTTTATTCAACAATATCTTCTCTTCTGTGTCATTCTCCTACACTTTTTACGTCCAGCGCTTCCAGGTTCTACATCAGAATGCCGACTCATCATTGGTCGGCTCCTGCATCAGCATCACACACGTGTCGCGCTGCTCACGTGATCAGATTTAGCTAATATTAAGCCTGCATTCGGACTTAAACACGGAAGCCTTCACTGTTCTTACTGCAGCAGCTACATAAGGATAATGACAGGGAAGTGAAGAGATATGTTGAATAAAGTCGTTATTTTTGTTTTGTTTTTGTGCACAAAAAGTATTCTCGTCGCTTCATAAATTAAGGTTGAACCACTGCAGTCACGTTGACTGTTTTAACGCACCTGATTCAGATCATCAGCTCGTTAGGAGAGAGCTCCATTAACTGAACTGAGTGTGTCAGATAAGAAAGACATACAAAATGTGTAGAGCAGTGGGTCCCGAGGACTGGAGTTGAGAACCACTGGGCTAAATTGCTCTCCATGGACGAGTCATATTCCTCTCGGATTTCATCAAAAAAATCTTAATTTGTGTCCTGAAGATGAACGAAGATCTTACGGGTGTGGAACAACATGAGGGTGAGTAATTAATGACTAACCCTTTAAGGAGGTAGATAGGAAAATCTGCTTACCATCAGACAGGAAATATTCCACCTCTCCATTGATGCCCTCATCACCATCTCTGGCTTGAAGCTTGTAGACTAGTGAGTTTGGTGGGGCACTAGCAGAGACCACACTCAGGTAGGGGAAAGGGACCATTGTCCATTCTGGAGCATTATCATTGACATCCATCACCGTCAAATCCACTCTCACGGTATACCAGTCTGAACCTGTAAATCAGATATTCAATTAATTCAATCTGTTTTGAGAAATATCTGTAATCATGAATGTAACAAATCAAATAAAACCAGAGATGGCAAAGGACAAATAAACAAGCTATTTTGGAATAGCTAGAAAGGTTTATTTTAATTGGGCATTTAGTTTGGTATCTTCAGTTTGTGACACAGGACAAAAAAGCATAAGGCCATGCATTGGCCCTGCATATCTGTGTCATGATATGGGTTTCTTCACAGCACGTCCTCAGAGAAGTTTCAGAAACTCAGTTTCAAGTTTTGATGTTTGTTTTCCACAAAAAAAAAAGTGAGCTACAAAACATCACAGATGCAGAGACACATTTACATGCAAGTTGGAGAGAATGGCAGATACTAATGAGTGGAGTGTTTTCCTCATGGCGGCGCTTCCTACGTTTAGCTGCTGCGTCGCCTCATTAAACATTCCTTCTTTATCACAATCATCGCCTTGCAAAGCAACAGAACTGAAAACAGTTTCAGCACACATTTATGGACGACACGGTATCATCATGGAAATGCACGAATGAAAAAGCTAAAGGACAAAAAGAAAGAAAAATATGTCAGCCATAAAACAGAAACAACCCGCCGGTGTCTTCTCTCCTTTGTGTTACTTTTCAAACTTGTTAAATCGCCCCTTTAAATGCATCTCCCCATTTCCGTTTATTTCGTTTTTCCTCTTTCTCATGAAATTCCTTGCTCTCACTTTTTCCCTGGGAGAGGTATAAATAGTGGGCTGTCAGAAGATGTGTGGAGTGACAGAGTCACGGGCTCTTTGATTCCCCAGGTGATTGGCCCTTTCATTGCCTGTGACAGCACACCTGCTGCCTTGCACTCTGCTGGGGAGACAGAGAAGAGCAAGAGAGAGAAAGAGAGAGAAAGACTGAACGAGAGAAGTGGGAGTTAGTGGGGAGGATTTGAAAAAGATTAACTTAAGCGCCAGGTTTGGATCAATATAAAATGATTATTAATAATAGATTAATAGATAGAGGAGGTGGGAAAGTGAGAGCCATATTAAGATCAATATATATATATAGAGAAAGAGAGAGCATGTGTGTATGTGTGGACACAAAAAGAGAAAGTAAATCCCTCTGGTGTATCAGGAGTTTCTCTCAACTAATCCTAACATCAGACTATAAGGTCACTCTAAGGTAAGACTATAAAGATATATAAGGTATATATAAGGTAAGACTATTAGGTATATTTTGTGTATACAGTACAAGCTGCTTATAACAAAACACGTTGTTGACTCATTACCTACAAGGACACAATAGCCATTAGATGATTCTTGCCATGGAAATGGCAAAACATCTGACAGTTTTGCTTGTCAAGTGGGCACTATGGCCAAAATCTTACAGCATATCATACTAACAATATATAGTTATATATATAGTTATATATATAGTCAAGATATAGTTATTTTTTCTAGAAATTCAACTTCAAAATATTTTATATGACATAATATCCACAACCACAAGAAAAGACTCTTCCAACACTGTAAAATATGAATTATTACCTTAAGGAGCCTTTTATACCTAAAATAACCCTTAAATGTAGTTTAAATATTGGTCTAACCCAATGTCTTTAGGTTGATTCAGAGATGCCAAATTATTTTGACTAGAACTAAAACCAGTTAATTAAGATATCACTGCATAAGACACTCTTATAAAGTTAACTTTTTTTCAGTGTTTAATAACGTTTAATGAAAAAAAAAAATTTTTTGTTGGCTTTTTGTGATATTCCTCATTTTTAAGTATCTTTGGGTAAAAGCATCTTCCAAATGAATACCTATATTTAAATGTATCATGTAAACAATGTCTATTTCCCAATACTGTAGTGACACAAATATGACTTGACACAAAACAAAAGATTATTCATAACAAATAAATAAATCTGGCATCAGTACAAAAAAAAACAACAACTGCATAACGTTAAACAACACTTTTAAAAAAAAACCCCACAAAATAGCATTACATTATAAAAAAACTGGATGAGCCACATTTGAAGCTGCTATAAAACAGGCGATATATATTATTCACAATTCCACACCTATGACACATCATCTTTTGAATTCTGTATCAATGCAGCAGGTTACGACACTCACCATGAACAATCTATAGCATAATCAAAACAAAATCACAACAAAATTCACCATTAAAGTGATCAAGGGTCTACAATACAGCACATTTTTCTGGTCTTTTTTTTTTTTATTTTATTTTTTTACTGCGCCTATGGATAAACATGTTTTCATCTTTCAGAATTCAAATTCATTTTGATATTTTTGTGGGTATTACAGTAAAAAAAAAATGTAGGTGGTACAATACGGAAAACGAACAAACAACAAAAAAAAGCTGATTAAAGGCTGAAATTCTTGAAAAAAACAATAAAAGGTTTTTATTGTAAATAATTTTGTTTCTTAAAAATAATATGAATATTTAAGTATATTAAAACATACTTTAGTACTTTAGTCAACAGGAAGCCATTTTGCTTCCAACCAAAAACCTTTAATGTATTCATTTTCAAGGAAAGTATTTTGCATTGTTTACTCAATGGTTACACCACTCTACTAAAGCATAAAAATACCATAATATGTTTGCAAGTATTTAGGAAACATGCTAAGTTCACATACTTTTTTCTCTGAAAAACAATGCTACTCTACTGTGCGCGTTCCTTGTCGGAATGTCTGTTTTTGTTTTCAGTCTGTGTGATCCTGCCCACTGCCAATTTACCCAATAGTATTTCGACACCTTGGGTTGCCAATTGATGGGAAACGCAGCGCATTGCAGCCATGGAAGCTGAAAAGCCTCAGCATCCATCTAAAAAGCTCTATGACCAGAGGCATATTAAAATGTGGATAAATCAACTGATCAACTCTCAGTGTAAGGCTCGTCACCTTCCATTGTCAATTGCGGTCATTGCCTGTCCTCAACCTGGCAACTCATGGGAGCGTTGAGTCTGAGGTGGAGGGGTTGGGGTAAATAACTCTCCAATATTTTGAATTTGGACTGCAGTACTCATTTCAATGCTAGCTGTCAATATTAATATGCCTATTACATACCTTTAAGTTTTTAGGCCCTCTGCATCAACATATCTGGTGAAATTGATATAGAGATTTGTTTTTCCCCAAAATGTAGTACTGCACAACAGATTTTCTTTACAGGTTGACACATTTCTAACATTACATGTAGGGATCCACCGATACCGATACTCGTACTCGTAAAAATACCCCGATACCAAAGACCGATACCTCACGTGACGTAACTGACAGAATTTTCCGTGCACAGAGACACCGGTGGCAGCAGCAGAAACAATGTCAGCCTCAAGGGAGTGGAAATACTTCAAATTAATGATGACAACACACACATTGCAAACTGCATGCTTTCAATCACAATTTGTTATCGATTAGTAAAGGCGGGATAGGCGGAATCGCGCTGAATGACACAGACCAGAAGTGTTCTCTCTCATGCGCTCTCTCTCTCTTTCTTGCGCACGATCCCAGTTCTCTCAGACAGCGCATGATCAGTTCTCCTCGCGCCTGAATGGTCAAATGCACACATAGTTGTCAAAATGTCCATCGTGTGGAGTATCTCACGTAAATACAGCTGGTTATGGCTTAAGTGGACGTAAACATTTGGGTGAAAACAGGATATGTGTCAGTATCCATGGATTCGGTCCTAAAGGGACCGTAGCCTATATTTGTCATTAATGTTAATAAAACAACAAAATATGTTAAATAAATGTATACATGGTAAATAAACCTACTGTATCTGAAAAACAAGTTTATTTAATTTGTATCTCTATAGTATTTGTTGTATTGTTTGTAATTTGTTTGTAAATTTCTTTTTATATAACAACAATTATATATATTGGTAATTATGCCCTTTGAAGGTTATTGGACACTGTGAAATTTTTGTTCAAGTTTGTGACAAGCACATAAAAATTATAACTTTTTTCATTAGAGTAATAAAAAAGAAGCTGTCCTACATTCATTAGTCTCACTGTGTTGTGCTTGGAAAACTGCAACATCACCAAAAAAAAAAAAAAAACTGAGAGAGAGAGAGAGAGAGAGAGAGAGAGAGAGAGAGAGAGAGATAGAGAGAGAGAGAGAGAGAGAGAGAGAAATTAATAAATGTATAGGCATCGGTATCGGTATTGGCAAGTACTAGAAAAAAAAGTATCGGTACTCGTACTCGGTCCTTAAAAAATGGTATCAGTGCATCCCTAATTACATGGTATAACTTATACTGCCCAAAACAGGTGGAAACTTGTGTACATTCTGCACTGAATTTATAGCAACTTGTTATAAATACTTGCATATACTCTTATTTTGACATGAAGTGCATGAACCCTCAACCCATCAGAGACGAGAGTAAACTCTCTTTCTCTTTCTCTTTACTCTCTTTTCTCAGAGTAAAAAACAGAACCGTTTTGCTCACCCTAAATGCTCCCATAAATCACAGTGAGAGCATCAAGGTACCTGTATGAGAAGCTGCTTAACATGACCTGCCAGTCAGAAGCAGTCCCAGTGTGAGAGATGGATAGACTGAGAGCCCTAGAGGGAGAAAGAGGGGGCTGGTGAAGGCCTCTCTGGAGCTCTGATAGATCAGTGAATGCCCTGCCAGAGCCAAAGGGCCATCAGCGATATGCAAAAAGATAAACATCGCAGACTTCTTCTGAATAAAGTTCCTAGACTTCTTTCTTGCTCACTCGGGGCCTGAATTTCGTTTTGGAAAATGGGGGGAATTATCCCCTTAGGTGACTCTTTTGGGAGGCAGGGTTTTTTTATTTTTTATTTTTTATATAAAGAAATTATAATTATCTCACCTAAATGTTTACTCACTCAAAGTATTTGCTTTTACAATTGGGTAATTTTGTTACAATAGCTTATAACAGCACAAAGAAGCTTCATTTCAAATGTTGAACTGAATTTATAAAAAAAGAAAAGTAAAGAATCAGTAATAAAACAAGAACAAAAAACAAATTATAAGCAGCAGCACAAACAAATACAACAGAATAAAGATACAATTGAAATAGTGCTTTACATTTTTCAGTTAGGTCTAACAGCAGTATTCAGGTAAGAAATATCAAGAAATACTATTTACCCAATAGTATTTCAACACCTCGTGTTGCCAGTGGCTGGAAAACACAGCATATTGCAGCCTTGGAACCCAGCGAATGAACTGGGTCAGAGATTGCAGATTCTACCCGACCTAAAAATCCTTGGCATCCAACTAAACAACTCTCTCCAATATTTTGAATTTGGACTGCAGTACCCATTTCAACCACTAGTTGTCAATATTACATACTCCACCTTTTAAATATAGATTATTCCTTATTAAAGCCACAAAAGTTATTCAGTCAAGAGCAGTGAGTGATTTTCTCTGTCTTTTGTTGTTTGATTAACATTGACGACACAGACAGCAGCAGGTTTATTAGGCTGCTGTCACTTTAAGAGCATGGATCTAATATACTATTACACATGCGTTTTCTTTCTCAACTGTTTATATTCATTTAAAGGGATAGTTCACCCAAAAATGAAAATTCTGTCATCATTTACTCACCCTCAGGTTGATCCAAATCTGTATGAATTTCTTTCCTCTGCTGAACACAAAAGAAGATATTTTGTAGATAGTTGACGGGCCCTATTGACTTTCATAGTATGTATTTTTTTCATTCTAGGGAAGTCAATGAGGCCCATTCAACTGTTTGGTTACACATTTTTCAAAATATCTTCTTTTGTGTTCAGCAGAACAAAGAAAGAAATTCATACAGGTTTGGAAAAACTTGAGGGTGCCTAAATGATGACAGAATATTCATTTTTGGATAAACTATCCCTTTAAGACATAACTGACTGTATTTACAAGAATACTTGCCAAGATGATAGGCATTTTGACATAATTTTGTGTGTATTTGACAGTTTAAGTGCAACAAGCTGTGAAAAAGAACTCAATTTGACACTCACAAACTGTTTGAGAGGCGGCTTTATATGTGTGTGCTTTGGCTGAGAGCGCACAGAACATTGACTCTCAGAGAGAGTGTGAGTACTGTTTAAAATCACTTCAGTGTTTAAATTGGCAAGACTTAAAACGATGTGCAAATGATAAACTTAGTGATGATTCAAGATTGGCATGAAAGTGACAGTTCCATCAACTGTCCCGAATCGCAAGCTAAAGCAATGTATTGCAGCATGCAGCTAGCTTGCAATGCAGACGCGATGTGCTGATGTGAAGCCATTTGATCATTTTGAGAGAGAGAGAGAAGGTGCGGTACCGCTGAATCACTCACACCGTTTGTGAAATTAATATATATCTTACAGAACCTTTTCAAATTACTAATTTGCTTTGATAATCATTTTGGATTAATTTACTATCTAACTCGCATGCGATAGTGCATAAACGTTTGCGGAAACATCCCGCTTTATAATCGTGATACCTGCGGGAATGTGTGAAATTATGCGCAACACCCGCAATCCCGCACCAAAATTCAGGCCCTGTCACTATACCACCACTGCAGCTGGTGGTACCAGATTCACAGACAGTGAAAGACATGCATTAGAGATTAAAAAGAAATATATCACCTGGATGTTGGGAAACAGATGGGAATGATGGAGGGTTTTTATAAAAAACAAAAAACAAAAAAGACCATTTGTGGGTTTGTATGAGAGAGAGAGAGTAAAAGAGAAATTAACCAACAAGACTGAAAACCGAAGCAAGTAGGCTAATAAGTGGCAAAGCCGAAGAGTAACAATGTGGGATTAATACAATATACAGCACCATTGGAACGGCCCTGAGGTTGTTATGGAAACGGAATTAAAACCACACTCGGACAACAGGAAAGAGAAAACACAAGCTGCCAAATGACTGCATAAATCAATGTCATTAAAAAACAAGAATAGTGGTAAAAAATAGATGCGGATCAAAGCCACAGCGGAAGAAAATTAATCAGCATTTAGGGATGGGGAAAAAAGGGCAACAAAAGCATTTAGCTGCAATGTTTTCCCACCTGCTTTATGTTACTGAAACACAAGCTCAATTATCTGCTAGTTCATACAGTATGAATAACAACATACACACCATAGACTCCCCATAGAGGGGTCTTTTATCATCCTAAATTATCCAATATAACTACTTATTACAACGCAAATTATTATACAGCTACTTACAAAACAAATATGGGTCTTTTTTTTTCCTAGGACTGTTAAGTTACACAAAAGTACATTAAAAATGCAATTTATACAAAAAAATGACTTGCAATATAAGGTTGCATTCATTTAGAAAAACTCCCCACAGTACAGAATGTTAATAGGGATTAGAAGTGAAAAAAAAAAAAAAAAAGTTTCAGAAAAACAAGAGAGAGGTGAAGAAGGATTTAGGGAAGAGAAATGAAAGTAAGAGAACTTGCAGCCTAGTCCAGTCCAATAATTCATGGGATATTTTTCATTAAATTGGTGACCACAAGCAATGTCTGGTGTCCTTAAAACATGGCGAAAAAGATAAAAATCTTTTGCCTAAAAGTGGTCTTTCAACAGAAGTTTGTAATATCAGACATATTAAAATGCAAGCGTTAAAATATTTTACTGATCATGTAAAATAGCTCATGATGGAAATGCATGTCGCATTAAAAAAGCAAGTGTTAAAATATTTTTCTAATCAAGTAGAAATACCAACCCAGTCAGTCAAATATTAGTGCAACCTCTGGATGAACATGTTGTCAATTTACGAATTAAAAGTAAATTTGATATTTGTGGGTATTACAGTTAAACCAACAAAATATTTTTTTAAAGGTCAAGGTGGTGTTACAATACAGAGAAGAAAAACCTGGAGATTAAAAGCTCAAATTCTTTATGCCAAAAAAAAAAAAAAAGAAAAAAGTCTGGCATAATGCTTTATAAAAAATCTTTTTGTTTATGTTTTAAAGTCGTTATGAAATCAAAATTGACCCTATTTACTTTGTTAGTGCATATTACTAGTCTTGTGGTGAACAATTAATCTGTGCAAATTAATACACAGAAAAAAAATGTCGTTTGTCGTGGTAATCTTTAATCAGAATCTGAAAAGTTACTTCCGGTCTGGAATGGCGTTTCTTCTCTGATGACGTCAGTTTGACAGCTTGGGTTGAAAACGCTTAAACCACCCCTCCAACCGTTAGTCTGCTATGAGCGAGAGATGGAGAGGAGGAGCGTTAATATTCCGTTTCACTTGGAAATACATCACAATACTGGAGAAAAGTCGTTTGGACCTTCCGGTTCACGGGGACTTTAATGTCTTTTTTTTTTTTATTATGATAATGTTTTAAAATATAGTCAAAGTTAGTGTGGTGCATCAAACAAGCAGGAAAATAAACAAAATTGGGCTTTTAAGAAATAACAAAACATAAAAATATATATGCATGTGTCTTTATATATACTAAAAACCTTTATTTTTTAATATAATGTATATGCATAAGGTTTAAGGAAAGTATTTTGCATTTTTTTACTGTATTGGTTATACCAAAGACTATAGAATAACACAAGATGCGTCACTCGTATTGTTTTGAATGGGAGAAAGTCCAATGCGCACTATGGTGGAACAAGTCCTGCCTTCTAAATACGAGCCAATCGCTGATTGGTTAAGTCATCACGTCACTGCAGCAGCCATTAGAGGCTCCGGTTCCTATAGAAACAGTCAGCCGCGCATGCGCATTAGCTTGATCCAGCCTGAAAAATACATTTTTTTTGTTATGATTTGAGCATTTAGAAACAAAATTTACGAGACCGTTGTTGTAAGATTTCATTGGTGTTTTCAAATATGAAATTTAATCAAAAGCTTGGCAAACAGCTTTGGAGAATGTGATGTTTCCCCATTCAAAGAGATAGGAGCTGCACTTGCATGACCAAGAGGCGTTTCAAAGATGGCTGCCGAGTGAAATAACTTGTCTTAAAGGTTATATGACTTGAACTTTCAAAATGTATCAGGCCAACATGAAAACCAAGAATACACTTCAAGACGTTGGCATTTGAGTTTTGAACTAGATTTTATCTTATTTTATTCTCATCTCAAATGAGGATATCCTTATTTGTCATTGACATAAATGGAAATTAAATATTAATTTAATAAACTGTAATTATGGCATTGTGAAAAAGACTGCAGAGTGATGCAAGAGATATGAAACTGGCACAATGTGGAAATATGGTTTCCAGGAACAATGGTCAACTGTACAGTTTAGCAGTCAATATATAAAAATAAATCCTGAATCTCACCAATCGTAATCAAATATTTCAGAGGGCCATGTAATAACACATGCAAAACTCTACAAGAGCATTTTTGCCTGTACATTGTAATTATCTGGGGCATTTCTTCTTCCAAGAAACCCATTTAATTTTTTATACCTGAGACAAAGTGACAATGAAGTCTGTTGATCCCTTTTAACCCAACTAGTTCAAGCCCAATCAGCTCTCATTCTCTGATTCTTTGTCATACTCTCTCATTCCTGCTGACAGAGGGAGGGGGAGATGCAATTTGCAGCCGTCTGCATGGAGAGCATTTTTTTTCCCATTTTGAACTCAGCACGTAAGCTAACTAACAGGAGTCCTACGTCTCTAGGGCTGGCCAAAAGAGATGTTTCACAGCAAGAACTGAGAAAACTGGAAGGGGAGAAATAGGGAGAGACATGAAGAGAACGAGTTTGAGCAGGAAAGAGAGAGAATACAAAAATTACAAGAGAATAAGAGAGAGAGAGAGAGAGAGAGAGAGAGAGAGAGAGAGAGCTAATTAAATACTCTCTCAGAGGATTACAAAGGGACATTTGGATCCCCCTGTGGAATTGTCACTTTCATAATCTTATTATAAAGGGTTAGGTACTCAGATTTTTCTTTTCACATCAAACTTTCAATTAAAAAAAAAAAAAAAAAAATACAAAAAAAGAAAAGCTGCTGACACCAAATTGCAAATGACAAATGCAAACGCCATAATTTGATGAATAAAAGTGAACCCACACACATTTACACACACTAATGGCAAAATTTCATTTATGTCTTGATAGCAGGTTTTTCAAGGAGGCACTATTAAACAGGACTGTTTCAATTAACGCATGTTGTGATAACACGGCATGTTAATCAGCACTGAATCTTCACATCTACAGCATCACAAAGTCACTTTAATTATCTCAGTACACAAACTGACAGCATTGTTAAATCATTACTAGTGCTGGGCAAGCAATATAGCCAAAAATATCACCTTTTCTATATCATTCTATATCAATATTTAATGAATTCACACATAAATTGTTTGTTTACAAACAAACTCCACATAGTAAGTTTTTAATTAGGTGCTCTAGGAAATCAGTTTTTTCCAAATTCTAAGTAATGAATTAAATGTATCATCAAAAACCGTGTTTGATGAAATAAAATCATAAAACTTTAACAAATTTAATAAATCTTTTAAAAAGCAATCAAATGAAAATTTAATTAATCTACGAGACACCAAAAACACAATGAGCGTCATGCATGCTTGACTGTAGTAGACTCACTCACTCACACAGAGACACACAGAACATAGTCTTTTTAGCAATATGCGCTTGATTGTCTAGATATAGCCTACTACCAATATCGTGAACCACTTTTTTTTCCAGTAAATATCAATATATTGCCTAGCCCAAAACATAACAGTTGCCTTCAAAAGTTATTGGCCATGTTATCTCAATTCTTCAACAGCAGCCATCAATATCTTTCAAGATGCTCCCTGAATGGAGCTGCTGCAACTGAGATTTCCTAGTGCGCTCTGAGTATTAAACTGCAGAGAAGATGCTCAGCACCCTGTCTGCTCCTAAGAGCATTACGGTGGGGTTTGACACTGAGCTGGTTTAATGTGGGCTTTACCTTTACTGCAGGCCTCGCTGTCTAATCACCCCTGCTGCTCACACGGTTACAGTTGAGCTCAAATCCCACTGGATTTCATCTGTTTGGCTTCCACTGAGAGAGGTGAGATTCCCTCTTATTGCTTCCACCTATCAAAGCCTTTATCAGATCAGCGACCACTAAAGGAAAATAGAAAACTAAGGGGGCCACTTTGGCGGGTTGGGATCGAACCATTCCACAAACACAGTGCTGTATTTTGACAGGTTGAGTGAGGTATCTCAACTGCCATCATTTAGGACTTCATCTCTGTAACCTCAAGTGGATGAGTGTGATTCTCAGTGTATACAGATCACTGAGAAACCATCTTCACATCAAAACACATATCATGGTCTGGAGGTTTGGTTTTGTGTCAAGAAAAAGAACAATGTGTCTTTGATGTCTCTGCATCTGGTGGATTTCTATGACCTGGAGAAATCATACAGTTTTGTGTACATTGTGCAAAGTTGGGTCATGATACTAAAATGTCTGTAGTTGATACTAATACTAGTAAAACATTATTACTGATACAATAGAAATACCATGGCAAAATAAATAATATAGATGACGGCTCAAAAGTTTAGGGTCCTTGAGATTTTTTTGTTTTTGAAAGAAAACTTTTTAATGCACACCAAGCCTCCATTTACTTATATTCTGTTTTTAGACAAACAGTAATATTGTGAAATATTTAGGGCTGTCAGTTGAATAAAATATTTAATCGTCAACGGAAAATGTGTGCTGCATCAATTGCGTGTTAATAAAATTAGTTGCGTTAAAAAGAATTTGCGTTAATGTGTTATTAAAGCGTTAATTTTGACAGCCCTAGAAATAGTACATTCTAAAATAAAGGTTTTCTATTTTAATATATTTTAAAATGTAATACCTGTTGTGGCAAAGCTGAATTTTCAGCATAATTACTCCAGTCTTCAGTGTCACATGATCCTTTAGAAATTATTCTAATATGCTGATTTGATGCTCAGGAAACATTTCTTATTATTATCATCAATGCTGAAAACAGTTAATGTTTTGGTGGAAACAGCAAAACATTTTTGTCAGGATTCTTTGATGAATAGAAAGTATTTATTGGGAAAATAAATTGTTTGTCCTAGGTTTGTTAGTCTTCACTGTCACTTATAATTACAATTAGAATTATAATAATAATATGGAATTTAAATATTAACTAATTAAATTATTACAATGGCATATAACCTTCACGTATTTCTCAATGACAAAACTCCTTTTCAAGTAATTATTCACGTAAAAAAGAAATAAATAACAGTGAGTGTTTTTTGTTTGTTTTTTCTTTGACAATATTGTAGTTTGAGTAAAATTAATGACACAGTAGGCAATAGCAGGTATATTAGGCTGCATTTTGCTTGAAAACCCAATGCACAGACCTTATATTTTGACAGAAATAAGATTTTTCCCACAGCCTGTTTACATACCTACTGTTTTTATATTAATAACTCGCCCGACAAGCACTTTGAAAGAGAAGTGAGTTTGTTCACATGCACAGCTAAGTATGTGCACATATACTGCATATACATGCAATTATTCAAAAGCAGCCGTCTGTCAGTCTGATAGCGCAGGTACTGAATTTAGTTTGTACATTCAAAGCTGACGTGTGTGTGTGTGTGTGTGTGTGTGTACACATTTACATTATACATTTATGTGTGGGGCTACCTTTAAATATGATGGCCAGGACAAAGGTAACAATTCTGAAAGAAACAATTCTGCTACCCAAATGGCTGCACTTATGCCAGTTTAAGCTAGAAACCCTTTTGCTGATTGCTGCAATATATCCAACCATGAATCAAACACCTTGGAGGACTTAAATAAGTGCTGATTAGCATGACCGGCAAATACCCTCACATAACAAGACACTCCTCCTATTCATTTTCAGTCCAGGCAGCCGGCAAGCTAAATGTCCAACATCACCACAGTAGATTCATTCTTAAACATCAAACAAAAGGAAGATGAATCAAATATCACTTTCCTTTAAATTAAATATGAAAACTCTTTTCTCTGCAGGTTCCTCCGCTTTGACTACCTTTCTCTCTAATCAGCTTTAACTACAACTCCTCTCATCTTCCAAGCAGTCAATCCATTTACCTTAATATGTTCTTTTCACACCTCTGAGCTTTGAAGGCAGTGTAATTCGTTACGGTGTTTTACTTAAGCTGAGCCATCCGACTTCATTTTTTTAATTTTACAGTACTGTGAAGAATCCTGTGGTCAGTCTTCATCTCTCTCTCACCCACTACTGTATATTTCTTTGTCAACAGGCAATCTGTGGAAAGGAGGGATCTATTGGCTTTGTAAACTGGGTGCACTTCTGTTCAAGGAAATCTTTCTGAAGGAACTACGAATGGGAGGGGTTATATATCTAGTGAGGATCCTGAAAATTAATTCCCTTGTCTAATAAAAGAATGAAAACTCTTTGAAAGAGTGAAAGAAATAAAGAACAGCATCTCTCTGCCTATGCCTCAAAAGGCCTTTGAAACCTCTTAGCCTTGACTGCTAGAACATCTTTGGGAAGAAGAGAGAGAAAAGCCGTGGTTGAAGTTGTTTCTCTTGCCTCCATCTGCAGTTTGTCTGCCAGGCAATCATCCCTGATTAGAAACAAAATCACTATTTGACTATTCATGTTTCATTCTAACTGCTTTTCATTGTGTCCTGGTTGTGTCCAGAAGATCCTCAACATGACAGATCTAAATCTGCTGATTTGGTGCTATATTCCCATGTCTGATATTTGTACTGGGAGGTGGGAGTATGCTTGATTTATGAATCCATGAAATTCTGCTTGAAGTAATGTATTGTGGTGTTTGAGAAGTGATCGGAGGAGCTGACTTCCTTAAGGCGCACAGCAGAGATAAAAAATGGTCCCACTCAACCACAAAACAATGACCACTTTCAATGAAATATATGCAGTTTACAAGAAATACATGCAAAAAACTGCAAAGATACACTATATTGCCAAAAGTATTGGGACACCCCTCCAAATCACTGAATTCAGGTGTTCCAATCACTTCCATGGCCACAGGTGTATAAAATCAAGCACCTAGGCATGCAGACTGCTTCTACAAACATTTGTGAAAGAATGGGTCGCTCTCTGGAGCTCAGTGAACTCAAGCGTGGTACCGTAATAGGTTGCCACCTGTGCAGTAAGTCCATTCGTGAAATTTCCTCACTACTAAATATTCCACGGTCAACTGTTAGTGATATCATAACAAAGTGGAAGCAATTGGGAACAACAGCAACTCAGCCACGAAGTGGTAGGCCACGTAAAAATCACAGAGCGGGGTCAGCGCATGCTGAGGTGCACAGTGCGCAGAAGTCGGCAACTTTCTGTCAATAGCTATAGACCTCCAAACTTCGTGTGGCCTTAAGATTAGCTCAAAAACAGTGCATAGAGAACTTCATGGAATGGGTTTCCATGGCCGAGCAGCTGCATCCAAGCCTTACATCACCAAGTGCAATGCAAAGCGTCAGATGCAGTGGTGTAAAGCACGCCGCCACTGGACTCTAGAGCAGTGGAGACGTTTTCTCTGGAGTGACGAATCACGCTTCTCTGTCTGGCAATCCAATGGACGAGTCTGGGTTTGGCGGTTGTGAGGAGAACGGTACTTGCCTGACTGCATTTTGCCAAGTGTAAAGTTTGTTTTTCAGGGGTTGGGCTTGGCCCCTTAGTTCCAGTGAAAGGAACTCTTAATGCTTCAGCATACCAAGGCATTTTGGACAATTTCATGATCCCAACTTTGTGGGAACAATTTGGGGATGGCCCCTTCCTGTTCCAACATGACTGTGCACCAGTGCACAAAGCAAGGTCCATAAAGACATGGATGAGCGAGTTTGGTGTGGAGGAACTTGACTGGCCTGCACAGAGTCCTGACCTCAACCCAATAGAACACCTTTGGGATGAATAAGAGCGGAGACTGCGAGCCAGGCCTTCTCGCCGAAATCACTTCCTGACCTCACAAATGCGCTTCTAGAAGAATGGTCAAAAATTCCCATAAACACACTCCTAAACCTTGTGGAAAGCCTTCCCAGAAGAGTTGAGGCTGTTATAGCTGCATATTAAACCCTACGGATTAAGAATGGGATGTCATGAAAGTTCATGTGCACGTAAAGGCAGGCGTCCCAAAACTTTTGGCAATATAGTGTATGTATAGCTCAAAACCTTGATATACGTTAGGTCGTCACAACTAGTCTTAAAAGTAATTACTGCAAAGAAAGAATAAATACCACTCAATGAGTTTTTCATCAGAGCGGAGATGTGTCATCATTCGCAGAAATGCAGTTATGCTGCTAAATAAAGGGACTATTAGTCCATGGGCCAAGCCAGAATTTGGTACCACCTAAGGTGGCAAAATCTCTTTGGTAACAGTTTGTTTGTAGAGTCCATTTAAGTACTTTGAAACATGATAACCATTTCAAATGAGTAGCTTTACTAATCTTTTGGGACAATCATTATTTTTGCCATTATCGTCCTACAGTATCTGCACAGCAGGTTTGTATGAAGTCTACTGTAAGAGGTAGCCATACATGCTATATGTTGATCTTTTCAGGACAGTCAGGGCTATCCAGATCCAATTTGACATGATATTTGTTGTATACGTTTTATATTAGCCTTCATATTAAACAAAACTATTTTTTGAAATTGTTATATTTGTATATCTATCTCAAAAGATATTGATGTTAGGGGGGGTATCTTTTCAGATATGGATAGACAAGACTGTCTCTAATCTGGTGATATCAGAACCATGATGGTGGGAGAATCCATGACCTAGCAATTTGAAAAAATATGTATGTACTATATATGAAATAGTATATTTTGCAACAACAACGACTGGTGCTAGTTTTAAAACCAGATTACTCCACCATACTTCGTTGTACAGATAAGCCACTGAAATCATCTGAAAAGGTGAGTCCTGCTGTTTATTTTGATATGTGTTACCCTTGGAGGCTACAAGCACTTCGCAACTTATTCAGATTCTGGTAGACAAGACAATTGAGGAGACTGTAAACAAGGACACCCAGACTGCCGGTGGAACCAAGGGTTTCAGCCTAAAAACTGGAACAGTCACCAGATACTATCTCACCTCAGAAAACAGAAGTCAGTATCTGAGGCAACTCAGGAACATGACAAGGAATGAGTCTACAGAGTGTTTCAGTCATCAAGATTTACAGAAGCCCAGGATAGAGAAGGATATGGCAGATGTAAATGCCTTTGTAGAACTTATGGAGAGAAGCTGGGTAAACCCTCTAGGTCCAGATCAGTCTGATATCATTAGTCTTTCCACAGGAATGGCTGTGTCACCAGACATAGCCAGTGATCTGCTGCAAGCTCACCAGACTGGAGAGCAGGCATATCAGACGTTCAGAAGAGAACGTTTAAAAAGAGAGTCACCTGCAACCAAGTTCCATGACAAAATGAGAAAACAGAATCTGAAGACATTCTCAAGCATCAAAACAAGTGCTAGAGTAAAACAAGCACAGAAGAAAGAGGTGTCCATTGCCTTGGGCACTCTCAAATTCAGATGGCTCATTGCGGAAAACTAATAAGGCTGCTCTTGCAAGAGAGTTAGAGAAATCAGCATCATCAGTTAACACTCTGCATGCATCATAAATGGAATGAGCCTTGTTCAGAAACTAAAAGGTGATGGCAAGACTTTTGGAGAGATTGCTGGTTCTGTGCTGAACCTAACGTTGCATGAAGGAAGAAACAGTAAGCGGATAGATGTGGTGTTTGATGTGTACTGGAAAACATCAATCAAGAATGCTGAGAGGTACAATCGTGGTTCAGCAAGTAGCACTCAATGGAAGGACAAAATGTAGTGGGACACAGTGTAGAGTAGTGGAGAAAGCTGTTAAGTAATACAGACAGTAAAATAGCTTCCACTGGTCCACGATGAATGTTATCAAGGTGTAGCGTCTGGATAGATCCGGCGGAGTCAATCAACTTTAGAATCTTCAGAATGCTTTTAGCCTCCTGAACTGTGCATGTAAATCACGAATCGGCTCCGGCAAGTCCGGGACCAATTGCCCCATTGGCACCTTTGTTACCCCAGTAAAGAAAAACAGAACATATTCTCACCAGCTCCAGAGACTTCAAAGAGTCACCCTGGTGGGACTAAAGGACATATGGTCACAGACACTGGCCACAACCCCAATACACACACACATACAGACACTCACAAACACGCATGGAGATTGTGAATGTACATTTATCCTCCAAATATGACTGTGCCAATATGTACCCGTCGCTGTATTTAAAGGTGCATGTATTTATTCCTAGTATATAAGCTTAGCTATGACTGTAGTTGTATTAGTTTTCTTCTAAACGATAAAACTCAAGTATAAACTGTATCTCACCTTTTATGTCTTTGCCATCTGACAAGTTCGGTCTCATTGTAAAGCTTTCGTTATGCTCTAATTAAAAATGTATGTCACATGACTGTAAAATGCATTTTTCTATTTTTAATGGTACTTTGAAGAAAATGTACTCGATCGGACACTTCATAAACCATGCAAATTAGGTCATAAATGGAGACAAAGAAAGAGTTTGCACCCTCATCATTGGCTGATGTATCCCAGGAGGCGTTCTGGCCTGTTGTCCTTAAAACACAATGACACGCGTCTCTCATTGGTCTCTCGATTGTCTCTCGCCATTTAACACCCGTCTCTCCCGGACGTCTCGGCGACCGCGCTTCCATCACGCGCCCCCTCTCTTCGGGACGACCATCTTTTGGCAACAAGTTTCTTTGTCAAACCCTCTTCATCCGTCGCCCTAAGTCTTCACTCTTCATCGCCTAGGAGACAGACTCTTTTTTCTTTATTTTCCGGTTATCTTACTCTTAAGTTAAACCCTTGTTTGAAAATCCCGCCGAAGAACACCTTCTCGGAAAAGGACCAATCGCTTCAGCCGCACGCAACGAAACGCCTGCAGAAACACAAAACGACCACAGCACCTGAACCTATGCAAGTATAGAACCATTCTTTCCAAAGCGTTTTAAGTTCGATGTGTAAGCTGAGTTTCCTTGCTGGCTCTCAAAGGTTTTAACTGTTAGTAAGTTGCCATTCCTTTGATCACCTCTGTTTTCTTGACTTTACTTTCGCTTTCTATATATGTGTATTGTTTGTGTATGTTTAGTAGTATAGTCTCTGTATCCGTAGTTTCATATATTAAATACATTATATTTATGCTCGATTGTTTTTTTTGCTCATGCAACAAACCCAGGTCACTTTAACGTTTCGATCCAGTATCCTTGCTTTACGCATTGATGCTAGAATAGGAAGTCTTTCTCGTGGCCAGAGAAAAACCTTCCTTTTATAATCGGCTATGAGGAGCTAACGGTTTGCTGGACAAACTAATAGTTTCTCTAAATTATTATCAAACCAGAACTAATCATATATGTGATTGATTATAATTCGTTGTAATTAATTCACAATATATGTATAATTCCCTCTCGGGTCGGTATATGTATTATAATTAATCATAAAGCGTTATGATTTATTATATTCATATATTTCACCCATAAATTAATTAAATACCTGTACAGATTCGCTACAAAGGCTAACAGAGAACCGAGTAAAGCTTCAGGACAAGGAGTTATTTGCAACCTGTGGAGAGAGATGCCTGACCAAAAAAGACTGGAATGTTGTTGAAGAGCTGAAATCTTCCCATGAGGAGGCAGATACCCATATGCTCCTACATGCAAATCATGCTAGCCAGAATGGCTATCAAACCACAGTTATTGTGAGTGAGGATTCGGATGTCATGATCCTTTGTCTTGGATGCTGTAAGAAGATAAACTGCCCCCTTTATCAGAAATCTGGCACACAGAATCGAACAAGGTACATCAACTTCAGCAACCTTGTTGCTGAGATGACCTATGTGATGCTCTTATAGGGGTACATGCCTTTACGGGTTGTGTGCTTTTGCAGGACGAGGAAAACTTACTGCTCCCAAACTTGTGAAAGGAAACAGGACATTCCAAGAGTCCTTGAAATCCCTAGGAACATCCTGGGATGGATCAGAGGAATTATACAGCAACATGGAATCATTTGTCTGCAGGATGTATGCACCATCGTCTAGTGCACCATGTCAATGATCTACGTTACCTGCTATTCTGTACCAAAAGGGGTGAAGTGGAGTCCAGCCTACTTCCTCCTTTCAGGGACTGCTTAAAGCTGCATATACAGCTTGCCAATTACCAGGCAGCTGTCTGGAGGCACTGTCTGGAAAGACAGCCAGACATACCCGAACCAAAAGGACATGGATGGACAACTGATGACAAAGGTATGCTTATAATAAATACAATAACTACATTTTCTAATAACTAATATTAAAAAAGTATAAATATGTATAGGTAATTTCTAGACATTTGGACACCTCACTGAAATGGATGAGAACTATCTTCCACTTATTTGTACAGGTATGCTGATGTTAGACTGGGTGTGGGGACCCCCAGCACCAGTGGTTGTTCTGGAGCTTATGGCCTGCAAGTGTTCACGGACCTGCAAGCTTCCCGACTGTTCCTGTCTTGCCAACAAATTAAAGTGCACGGAAATGTGCAAGCTACTAACCTGCAGCAATCAGAGGAAGGAGGAGGAGGAGGACGAGGAGGATACTGATGTCATGAAACTGGTTGAATATGATGATGATGATGATGGCGATGATAATGATGATGATGATGACTAAACAGAAACAGTTTGCAATGACCAAATAAGTTCACGAACAAGGTAGAATTATTTTGTTTTTCTTCGTATGACATGTTCTGTTCAAATAAAGTTACAAGATTTTTTCATTCTTTGGCTCAACGGTTAGTGTCATTGAAGGCTGATTTCTGTGACAAAGCTACCACTAACAAAAGGTTATCACATTTTCATCTAGAGATATAGACTTAAAAAAAAAAAAAAAAAACTAGAATTTGCCACCTTGGGTAGTACCAATTAGTGAAAATCGTGGCCTGGGCCCATGGACTATATCCTTCAAATGCACATTAAAATATATATATATATATATGTATATGTATATATATATATATATATATATATATGTGTATGTATGTATGTATGTATGTGTGTATATATATATATATATATATATATATATATATATATATATATATATATATGAGCAGATCATAGACAGACAGAAAAACACAGACATGCAACACTGAAACTGATGCTCAGAGCAATGAGGGGAATTTTTCATTTTTTCCATTGCAGTTTGATTTCAGTTGTTCAGAGTTTAATGAGAGGAGAAAACAGGATGCTGAGAGTTGGCATCATTGTCTGATTCCTTAGCTTCATGTCACTCCAAGAACACAGATCAATTTGTGCATTTTTTTTTTTTAATTCAGTGAATAAACTTTGAAAGTTGAAACTTTGAAAAAATTGAAATTGAACATTTATTTTCCCCCCAATGTCCAATGGAGATACTATTGTTTTACATTTGGGGTCCTTTACAATCCTTTTTAATGTCCATTTACAAATATGGACATTTACTTTGTGTATAATAAATCCAGTTAGATTGGTCTGAAAGAATAATTCCAATACTAAACTGATTCAATTCTGTTGGCTAATGCCTTAGAGATGAAGCTGAAATCAGTGTAGATTAGAGATAAAGGGGCCACAACAAGACACAAGACTTGATTTTGTCTGTTTCCAGAAGTCTTTAAACAAGGGCTCCATTAATATGCTCTGCAGTTTTGGAGTTGTTTTCCAAACCACATGTCAGTGCACTAAATAGCGGTGAAACTGCTTGCCAGAAGTGTTTGTAGATTTCAGCAAGGGTGCCATCAGGTCCTTTGTTATTTGTCAGGGGCTTTGTTATTTGGCATCTGACAAAAAGCTTTACAAAAGTCAATTAGAGCTAATGGGTCATCTAGTTGTTCTGCTAAAGCACATCACTGTAAGCACCGCATTAGAGGCCAGAAAGACTCTACTATTAGAACATAAGGGGCAGGGGGGCAGTTTCAAAGACATTCAGCAGAAGCTTGAGATGGGCCGTGACCCAGTCTGATGAGCCACTGACCCTTCGCTCCCAGCTGATCAAGCCTGAGAGAAAATCTGTCACTTATTTCACGCTTTTCCCACTTAATCTGCCATGGGAGAATATTAACACTGTGCCACACGCTCATCATCAAGAGCGAATCTGAGCACTCAATCTATCTGGGGCATCTGCCCAAAATAGGGCTCAAAATAAGAAACAGATCAAATATAGAGTTATGTTTAAAGATGAGAGCAAGACTGCAAATATATAATGTAAGATATAAGATGAACAGAATTTTATCGTGATCAAACATTTAAATTCAAACACATAAAAAGTGTATTGTTTCTAGATCTTCCTTTTTTGTTTGTTTGGGAGGAATGTTGAGAATCTGTTTCTATCAGTTTTCTTCATGTTCTCTATGAGGGTTCTTTAAAAAAGCAAATGTAAATGAAATGCTAATTAAATCCTTTCAATTCCTCTTACCGTGCTGATATAAACTTCAAAGGCAGAAATGAACATTGATGCTTAAGCTTCAATGTAATCACAGATGATGCACACATCTGTTTAACAACAGGACAGACTGTTTTCATTTCTAACTTTATGAAGTATGTGGTGTTTATCTGAACAGTCAGAATTTTGGGCGATTAAGCGTGATGTGTCTCTCCATAGCATCAAAAGGAAATCAAATTATGGTTAGAAATATGAGCATAAATGTACAAAACAGACTTTCTATGAATTTGAAATGGGTTTCTAAGGTTGCAAAATTATTTGGTCTTTGTGTCTTGCCGTAATCCTAATCATTAATCCTTACTGGGTAAATTCAGGTGTATAAATACAAAAATTGGAAGAATAATTACTAAATTGTTAGTTTCTGAAGTGAGGTGTGCAATTTTTTTGTCTCCTTGCATCTCACTTTTCCCATATCCCAACGTGAAAACTTTTTTTTTCCCCAAAGAAAACTTTTCCTTTGCAAGTTGGCTAACTGGAAAACATGAAGAACAGATAAAAAGGAACAGAAACAAAAGAAAACATTCTTCCCAGTCGGCAACAATTTTAAACAAAGT
This sequence comes from Ctenopharyngodon idella, assembly GCF_019924925.1. NCBI lineage: Eukaryota > Metazoa > Chordata > Actinopteri > Cypriniformes > Xenocyprididae > Ctenopharyngodon > Ctenopharyngodon idella. The sequence goes on from NC_067226.1 coordinate 17,878,089, forward strand.
ATTCATAGACTACAGGTAACAGAACAAAAATACTACTTTAATTTCCTACAACAGCATTTCATGTTATACCCTCTAGCAATCCTATAGATACACCTACATGACAACATGGTACTTTCCAGTTTTGAAACCCATTTAATAAGATTAAAATAAAACATTTGACTTGCTTGCATGTATCAAAATAAGGTTGCATATTGTTGACATTACTTAACAGAAGAGTTAAAATGAACCAACAACGAACAATGCTTTTACAACACTCATTAATCTTGATTGATATTAATTTTAGTATATACTAATACAAATGCATAAAACATCAACAGTATATTTATAAATTGACATTAACCAAGATTAATGGATGTAAAAGAAGTTCACTGTTAGTGCATGATGCCTGATGCATTAACTAATGTTATTTGCATAACACTGCAAATTAATTTGTATTGTAAAATTTTACAAAAATGTTGTACTACACTACTGTTGTGTACTTTGCTTTATTGTATATTTCATTCAATAGCTTTCAGTACTGTAAAAATGCATGTTATAATTGAATATCTGACACAAAGAAAAACTTAAAAGCACTCTGTATAAATGGTCAGCACATGTTGACATTTAAAGGTTCCATTCTAAAGGTAAAAGTAACAATGTAACAAAGCAGTCCTTCTTAAAATGTGACTGAAAACACTGCAAAGGTTAGAAACATACAAAATGGTCTCAAACCTGCTGCCTCTGCCAGTGTGTTAGTTTAAAACCACAGTTTTAGACAGTCACCATCACTGCCAAGATAGAGGATTTCTGCAAGAAAGCTCAGGCGGAGAGAAGTCTCAATTTCATGACAGTTTCCCATATTTTCACAGGTGTTAGAGCCAGATTAAGAGATTTTCATTTTATTTGTTAATTCATTTATTTGTATGCAGCAAATAAAGTCAAGGAAATAGCACATAATTAAGATTCCAATGGTGGCACAATCCCTTTTTTCAGCCTCATCATTCCTTCTCCTCCACCAGACAATAATACCAATAAACAACCATGTTTGAAAATGTCTAAAAGGATTATTAATGAGATTAATAATGGTAAAGGGCAATGACAGGATCAGAGGATTAGCCATGTAGCTTTGAAGTCAATTTGAGGAAGAAAAATTGACTTGGAACAGTTCACAGAAGTGCATGGGAAAAATTAGAATCTACCTACTTGGACAAGAATTTCAAGCAAAATGTCCAACTTTTTCCATTTACATTACTGCAAAAATTGCAAGCGATTTTGATTTCAATACAAGGCCAGATTTGTTTGGCACCGTGTCCTGCTATGTATAATTTGGGCCTGTAGTGCTGACTCCAACTATGGCCAGTATTACATCACCCTAAGGCTTTTAAAAAGCAATTCTCCTCAGTGATTGGTTTCCTCTGCTGTGTTTCCTCTTATTTCTATATTAGACATACAGAGAAAGATGTACTGGGTGTGTGTTGGAGGGGAGGGGGTGTAAATCTCTTGGCTAAATGTGCAGCTTTTTCCAGCATCTCTGTAGCACTAATTACAGCATGATTTGAACAAAGTGTGTTCTCGTTAGCCCGATACTGCAACCTTAATCAGTCTGTAGGTGGATGAAGAACACAGCATCAGTGCACAGAATTGCAATTAAAGCCCTCAAAAAAATAAATAAATAAATACAAAAAAATAAAATAAAAAATTGCTGGCCTAATGAAGCCACCTGTTTGATCAGAGAGAGAGGGAGAGAAAGGAGTAGAGATGTGGAAATGAGTGACTGAGTGACGCAACTAAATAGTGATGATTCACTTATTGTGACATGAAACGTGTTTTAACATTGCCTCACAGCAATCAATAGAACTGATATTCTCATGTGTTTCTGGTTTAAACCGCCAATGTAGAATGAAGCGAAAGCAATTAACATGAATGGAAAGGACAGCAGAAATTCAGAAATGACACAAAATGCAACCGCACAATTCCAATGCTGGAGGCAGTGGTGTAGTCTTTTCTGAAGTCCACTACGGCTGTGAATGGTTATATACTGTATGTGAATTCTTGCTGAGTTGACTTCTTGTTTGGATCAGCATTGGTGCAGAGGAATCGGCTGGAGATCCATACAGTGTGTGTGTGTGTGTGTTTATTAGCGGTGGTATACAGCAGTCTCTTTTTTAAGCGCTCAAACATTCAACCAGATGTTGTCCGGATCCTGTCCTGTACTCTGAAGCTAACAAAGAAGCAAAACATTATAATAAGCCAAACGTTGAGCCCACAGCGAGTATCAGACTATCTCTGGCTTAGCCTGCGGGAAATTAATTTTAATCTCTATTGTACTATATTAGTATATCATCACCTTTTCACTTACAAAGCCTCAAAATGCAAAGCTGAATTCTATGTGAATTAAACATCTGCATTAATTAAATAATAAAACTACTTTCCTGACACTTTATGGACTTCGATGGTATGATTTGCCTGTAGGTGATAATTCATATTTTTCATGCCTGTAAAGCTAAAATCCCAGAACACTCACCTCACAAAGTTGAGAAAAAGATTAAAGGCCTGTAAAACTGAGTTTTAAAACACAGATGTTTAACATAGCATACTTAATATTTGCTAAGAATTAAACAGACTTTCCAACAAAATCAGCACAGAAAATGAAACAAAGAAACAAAAAAAACAAGATATAGATATAGACCTGTCCATAATGTACTGTCCACTATTCAACCTCAACACTTGATCACTTCATCCCTGTCAAATTCAGACAACATAGAGATTAGATTCAGAATTTATTATTCTGTTCCTCACAAAAAGCTACAGTATGGCTTGAGAAGCTTTGGCATACAGTCAAAAAAGATTATGAATTAAAAAACAAAATGAAAAGAAAAATGAAAAAAAAAAAAAAAAGACGATAAAAGTGTTTTTGAAAGTGTGCTGACCATAACCAGAAATAGAAATGAAAATCTAATGAGTCAGAGATGTGGAAGCATAACAGTCATTCAAATTGAACCTTTTTTGTCATGCTATGTCTAAAATGAAGCAATATTCAAATTTCTGAAATAACAAACAATTCTGTTTTATACTTTTGTTTTCATTACTATAGATTTACACTGAAGAGCAAAGCATTCATTACTCAAAAAGCTCAATAAAGTGCTGCTAATTATTAAGATACAATAAAGATCACCCCTGTTTTAAGTCTGTTTTGCTAGATTATGTACAGTAAGTAGTGGTACTGTATGTCTATCTTTCTTTTATGTGCATCCTTTAATTATCACCCTTATCTAGTATCCTCATTGCCAATGTGTGAACACACTTAGCTTTTTCTTCCTGAGCTGTTCATAAAAGGATATATCATTCGACCAGTCCAACTTCTATTATTGCCATCTTTGACCTCCATGGTTTTGTTTTCAATTTTTTTTATATTGTGGTGAATTGTAGCCATGACCCTTTGATGTTCTTTTAACCCAGTCTGAGTGTTATCTCAAATTTTATATTGTTTTGATGTGTACCTTTATGTTAGACCAGCAGAGAAATCTAGCAGTTCTCTTCTTTGCTCATCTCTATAACTCTCCTCAGCATTTATTCTTAAAGGTCAATTGTCTGTTGTCAATAGTGTAGTGATGTATGAAGCATAGCTCACACAAAGTCACTTTAAAACCGAGCACGTTAAACGCACAAAATTTGCATGAACGACATTAACATGAGTGAAATCTGCATGGTCCTCATGTAAAGCTTCTGATCGCACAGATTCCTATTGAAATGACTGGATTTCGCCCACAAATTTTTGATAAGCAACTGTAAATGTGACAGCACCTTAACCCTCTATGGGGCATACTGTATATGATTATGTCAGCTTCCCTCATCACACTTTGACAACACTCCACCTGGGAATAGCAGGTGGTGGAAGTTGTCACCTTGATGCTGTGGAAGTATAGAGGTTGTTATAACGTGAAAATTTGTGACGTGTGACAGTTTCTAGTGTAAATAGATGAGGATTGTTTGTACCCAAATTTGCTATCATGAGGAATCCAAATACCTGAAAAATCTGTTAATATCTGGCAAAAGTGTCTTCACATAGCCTCAAAGTAATCTTACATTAACACTGCTAATTAGTTGTTATCATGCTAGTGGTATATTGCCACTGTTGCCTTTGGCTTGCTTAGTTGCAGTTCAAAAGACACTTAATACTCAGAAATATCATCGATTTGACTGCACTGACACTATCGAATGAGATCGAAAATTGAACTGAACTGAGCTGGATGATGAGCTGGATGCCTTAGAGCTGCTTATAGCTGAATGGAACTCATTTTGTAATTGATGAACTTTACACAGTTATTGAACCGAACTGAATCAACACTGAACTGATCTGAACAGAATAATACCACTATATTGTCTTCTGTATTCCGTTATTACTCCGCTGTCTAATGGACATATACAGCAGCTGGTTTCATCGTCGCGATTTCAAAAGTGCTCTCATTCACTTCTCTCATTGGCAGTTGTTAAAGAACTGGCTTAAAACTGAGAACTAATTTAAACTGATTTAAAACAACTGATTTTAAATCCTAAATATCAAACATCGGGGCGGCACCGATGTGTCCGCAAATGAAAAATGAAAGTGTTTTTTGACCTTTGATGCATGTAAACAGAATTAAGAACCTTTCAAATAGTATAATAGAGGCACTTTAAGTTAAAACAATAAGGCATGGTCGTAATGTAATACTTTAAATTTAACTAAAATAAATTATGTGCAAACAAAATGAGGTGGTTGTTTTGCAACAAGGTGGAGACATGAAAAAGTGACAGGTACAAGAAAATTAGTAAAAAACAAATAAACACACACACAGATGGCCTGGATGTGTGAGATTTCCCGGCCTGAAATTTTGTCCCAATCCGCCCCTGTATAAAGCGCTATACAGATAAAAGTTAATTGACTATATGCACAGTGCTGTACATGGCCCCTATTTGTTTGTATTTCCAACACAGACTCTTGCTGCTTACACATTGTGCACCAGGTTTTAGCTGCCATCTGAAACACTCACTTAGTTTCACCCTGAAAACCTACCACTTAATTGGCTTGCCCTTCAACCCTGGATCATGCTGGCATGAAGAAAACTGTGGCATGACCATCCAGGCATGCAGAAAGAAAATCCCTTCTTTTTTCTCTCTTTCTCTCTCTCTCTGTATCCCTGCTAATCCTCTTGCTAGGCTCCTATGAAAAGCAGGTAAGTGGCTTGTTAGTGGGTAAGATTTCCCCCAGTGGCATGATTACTGACAGCTCAGGAGAGGTGGAGTTGGGAAAGAGTGAGACAGATAGGGAGTGTGCCAGGACATATGGGATTGGTGTAAACACAAAAGTGCACAAGCAATAAAAACTGTAAGCAAGCTGCAAACAAGACTTGAGACGCATGCAAGCAGAACTACTGGCTTCTGTTTCAGCATCAGTTAATTCACAGATGATCCCATAAGCCACAATCATAGTAAATTTGGCCAAATGATTGTTTCTAGGTACACACTTGGCTGGATATATTTTGTTTGATCTACTGATCTTTTTAAAAAATAATAATAATAATAATAATAATAATAGTAATAATAATAATAATATAGCATGATAAGTTTTAAATTATACCCAGGGCTCCAGACTAACATTTGAGAGTAGTGGCGCTGGTGCCACTAGTTCTACAGAAGGTGGTGCCAGCACCTGATTTGGTGGCGTTTTTTTTTTTTTTTTTTTTAATCATAAAGGTAATTTAATCACATTACTATTGTTTTGCATTAATAAGTGCAGTTACTAATAATATTACATGTTTTTTCATTGGAAATGTGACAGTAAAGCACTTAGCTTGAATTGAGATGCAGATAAAATTAAATTATTAACAGTAACGTGCAAAAAAAAAAATTTTACAGGGAAAAATGTAAATATTCTACTCTTATTAAATGTACCATACTGACAGCTTTAGAGATTATAAAAGGAGCACTCTTTACTTGCTTTCTGTGTAATTCAGTCACAATTTGAAGAAGTGTTTGTTTTTCAGGAGACCTTTCCTACTTTTCCATATATTAGGGAGTCAATAAGTGCTTCTATGCCACCATCTATTTTAATTTAATGTCTTTAAAAAAAAAAAAAAAATGGTTTCCATGTCAGCGCTATTTGATCTGATATCTGTGGTCTAAAGCATAGAATTCTGCACTGAATTTGAATGCTTCCCACTAGATCTCACAGGGATGTTATTAATTTTGTGGCAAATTCAAACGCTTTCTCACTGGATCTTCCAGCAGTGTGTACTGTGTAGTAAGCAGTATCACGTGATCGAGATCAGTGCGCGCTGACACAAACAAAAATTAGTCGCACTGGCAGAAAAAAAAGGTCGCAAAATGCGAATATTTAGTCGCAGTCTGGAGCCCTGATACCACATAAAAATTATGCAACTAATGGTCATAAGATGAAAGAATACAGAGAGCACAGAGTGAACCATTACAACATCATTTCTGTGGCAAATTAGACCTATACAGACCTAAAGCACAACATCAAACAGTCTAAAAAGAGAAGATGGTGCTAATCATTAATTAAAATACAGGCTGAAAAACTAGAAAAATTACAACCTTCACTGCAAAATTAAGGAAAAATCCCTTTAATATATTTGTCTTGATTTCCTGTATAATCATTTTAAAGGGATAGTTCACCCAAAATGAAAATTCTGTCATTACTCAGCTTCATATTGTTCCAAACCTGTACGACTTTCTTTCTTCTGTAAAACAGAGAAGATATTTTAGGAAATGTGTAAAATTTGTTAATTTATTTTAGTGGAAATCAACCAATACAGTGTTTGGTTACAAACATTCTTTAAAATATCTTGTTTTGTGTTTTGCAGAAGAAAGTCAGATTTGGAATGGCATGAGGGTGAGTAAATGATGACAATTTTAATTTTTCAACCCTTTAACTAAAAGAACTAATTTACTTGAGAATCACAACTGTGAAAGATAAGATTTGAATTCAGTAAATTGTAATGTGGAACAAATTAATTTAAGATAAACCTATACTCTCTTAAAACAAGTCTCAAAACAAGATGTACTTGAGAAGTGATTTTAACAGAAATACTGATTAATATGATTTTTTTGCAGTGTTGTCATACACAAAAATGTGCCTCAGAAAATTAGATGTTCACAGAAACAGATCTCTGAACAAGACCACTGGGAAAACCGCTTTGCTTAATTTAGTTCTGAAAAAAGGCTGAATGTAATATTAGCAGACTGATTACTGAACTATAAACACTTACAAACAGTATGTGAAACATGATGCAATGCTTGTATGTTGTGTGCTTCATTGTCACATGATCTAATTGTTTCATGTTTAATTCAGTTCAATTACCATCTCAGAAATCAGTTATGTTTAATCCAATGTTCTGACAAAATGTCTTAACGTGGCAGTCTAAACAAAATATTGTTGTGCTGTTGATTTGAATTAATGCCCATGGAAACGCAGGTGGAATGAGCCACGACAAGGAGATTTGTTCAGAGTTTTCCTAGTTTCTTCTTGCTCAGATGTAAGTTACAATTCACAGCGCACTCACCAACAGTGTGACATTCATGAACGCATACTTTATATTAAGTTGATGCAACTGATATGTACAGTGGGTACGGAAAGTATTCAGACCCCCTTAAATTTTTCACTCTTTGCTATATTGCCTCCATTTGCTAAAATCATTTAAGTTCATTTTTTTTCCTCATTAATGTATACACAGCACCCCATATTGACAGAAAAACACAGAATTGTTGACATTTTTGCAGATTTATTAAAAAAGAAAAACTGAAATATCACATGGTCCTAAGTATTCAGACCCTTTGCTCAGTATTTAGTAGAAGCACCCTTTTGATCTAATACAGCCATGAGTCTTTTTGGGAAAGATGCAACAAGTTTTTCACACCTGGATTTAGGGATCCTCTGCCATTCCTCCTTGCAGATCCTCTCCAGTTCTGTCAGGTTGGATGGTAAACGTTGGTGGACAGCCATTTTTAGGTCTCTCCAGAGATGCTCAATTGGGTTTATGTCAGGGCTCTGGCTGGGCCATTCAAGAACAGTCACGGAGTTGTTGTGAAGCCACTCCTTCGTTATTTTAGCTGTGTGCTTAGGGTCATTGTCTTGTTGGAAGGTAAACCTTCAGTCCAGTCTGAGGTCCTGAGCACTCTGGAGAAGGTTTTAGTCCAGGATATCCCTGTACTTGGCCGCATTCATCTTTCCCTCGATTGCAACCAGTCGTCCTGTCCCTGCAGCTGAAAAACACCCCCACAGCATGATGCTGCCACCACCATGCTTCACTGTTGGGACTGTATTGGACAGGTGATGAGCAGTGCCTGGTTTTCTCCACACATACCGCTTAGAATTAAGGCCAAAAAGTTCTATCTTGGTCTCATCAGACAAGAGAATCTTATTTCTCACCATCTTGGAGTAATCCATGCGGGCTTTCATGTGTCTTGCACTGAGGAGAGGCTTCCGTCGGGCCACTCTGCCATAAAGCCCCGACTGGTGGAGGGCTGCAGTGATGGTTGACTTTCTACAACTTTCTCCCATCTCCCGACTGCATCTCTGGAGCTCAGCCACAGTGATCTTTGGGTTCTTCTTTACCTCTCTCACCAAGGCTCTTCTCCCCCGATAGCTCAGTTTGGCCGGACGGCCAGCTCTAGGAAGGGTTCTGGTCGTCCCGAACACTTCCATTTAAGGATTATGGAGGCCACTGTGCTCTTAGGAACCTTAAGTGCAGTAGAAATTTTTTTGTAACCTTGGCCAGATCTGTGCCTTGCCACAATTCTGTCTCTGAGCTCTTCAGGCAGTTCCTTTGACCTCATGATTCTCATTTGCTCTGACATGCACTGTGAGCTGTAAGGTCTAATATAGACAGGTGTGTGGCTTTCCTAATCAAGTCCAATCAGTATAATCAAACACAGCTGGACTCAAATGAAGGTGTAGAACCATCTCAAGGATGATCAGAAGAAATGGACAGCACCTGAGTTAAATATATGAGTGCCACAGCAAAGGGTCTGAATACTTAGGACCATGTGATATTTCAGTTTTTCTTTTTTAATAAATCTGCAAAAATGTCAACAATTCTGTGTTTTTCTGTCAATATGGGGTGCTGTGTGTACATTAATGAGGAAAAAAAATGAACTTAAATGATTTTAGCAAATGGCTGCAATATAACAAAGAGTGAAAAATTTAAGGGGGTCTGAATACTTTCCGTACCCACTGTAACTTCAAGCTCTATACTAAGGAGTGCGTAACTGAACAACCAATAAGGGACAAGAACACAGTAGAGATCGTTAAGGGACTTCAAGGGTTAGTTCACCCAAAAATGAAAATTATTTAATTTATTACTCACCCTCATGTCGTTCTACACCCGTAAGACCTTCCTTCATCTTTGGAACACAAATTAAGATATTTTTTGATGAAATCTGATGGCTTAGTGAGGCCTCGAAGCAGTGTTTTGAAATCGCCCATCACTAGATATTGTTGAAAAGTCAAAGTTTTATTTTGTTTTGTTCTTTTTTTTTTTTTTTGCTGCACAAAAAGTATTTTATAATACTAAGGGAGAACCACTATACTCACATAAACTGTTGTATATATGTTTTTAGTACCCTTCTGGGCACTGAAAGTGTAAATTAACTGCTGGCAATAGAGGCCTCACTGAGCCATCAGATTTCATCAAAAATATTTGAAATTGTGTTCCGAAGATGAACGAAGGTCTTACGGGTGTGGAACGACATGAGGGTGAGTAATAAATGGCATAATTTTCATTTTTGGGTGAACTAACCCTTTAACTAGGTTAAGGGCCAGGGCCACGTTAATACAAGGAGGCAATGCAATTTTGGCTGATATTTCATTATTTTCTCTGGAAATTAAACATTGAGAGGATTTCATTTTGAAATGAAATATTCATAAAATACATATACATGCTAAAGAAATAGTACAAGCAGATGTATGCTATTCCTGAACACTGTTGACAATACAGCTGACAATAGAGCAGACAAGCAGAGACAGTTTAGAATGCTCGTCACTAAACCAACAAAAGGCAACATTTCAAATATTCTAAAGTAAGCTGTTATATTTAGAGTGATGGGAAACAACTTTATGTTCACAGCAACAAACTAGCATCACTGTGTGTGTGTGTGTGTGTGTGTGTGTGTGTGTGTGGTCCTTGTAAACCCTACATTAGTAGGCATAGTAATACAGGATAGTAAGGGTAGCGATATACAGGAAATTTCGTTTTTTTATTTTTTGATCCCAGTAAAGAAAACATCTTATAAATCAAACTAAATTATGTTTTTTGAAAATGTAAAAATGCAGAACGTTTTCTGTTGTTTAGGGTTAAGAGGTAGAATATCCAGTTTATACGGTATAAAAATCATTGGTAACACTTTACAATAAGGCTCATTAGTTAACATTAGTTATCTACATTAGTTAACATGAACTAACAATGAACTGCCCTTCTACAGCATTTATTAATCTTTGTTAATGTTAATTTCAACATTTACTAATACATTATTAAAATCAAGAGTTGTATTTGTTAACATTAGTTAATGAACTGTGAACTAACATGAACAAACAATGAACTGCTGTAACTAATGTTAACAAAGATTAACAAATACAGTAACAAATGTATTGCTCATGGTTAGTTCATGTTAGTTAATACATTAACTAATGTTAACAAATGAACCTTATTGTAATGTGTTACCGTATTATTTCTTTTAATAAAAAATAAACTTTTTGTAATAATTTAATGTTTTAATGTGTGCACTGTTAATCACATTTGACATTGCTTCACTAATGCAGTTGAGTCTGCACACTTTTGTTTCTATGGAGTTGGCAGAGACGCTTACCTCACTGTCATGGCAACATTTTGTTGAATCATCCCAGACTGCTCAAACATTCTAAGAACCAACAAAGGCCATCTGAACATGTTCAGTCCGATGAAAACAGACGCCTTCAAACACCAACGCAAGCCAACACAGATATCACACTGATTCAACACAACCTAACAACCATTGGATGCTGGTGTTTGTTGGCATTGTCACATGAAACAACAAACGTGCTTATTCATTCACATTCACTTACTGAAAACTCATTCTAGATCTGGATTAACTACCTTACAGATAAGCTAAAAGAAGCAGACGGTGTCAACCAGCAGAGCCGACAGTTTACACACCAGCAGACGGTCAGAGAGGTTTAGAAACAGCACATAAACACTCAGTAAGTGTCTAAACCTCTTAACTCGCATGCTGCAACGAGACGTGTCTATAATACATTTAGGCTTCTCTTTGAATGCACATCAAGAAGAATTTTTTTAATTAGAGTAAATGTTAATGGAATGTTCACAAAGGCAGTTGTGTCTCTCCAGGCAATATTAGATGTTGCTGTTAATTAAAACTAAACACATGAACACAGGGGAACACAAGGAATTTACTTATTTAAGTTTGTGGGCCAAAACTAAAGCTGGATCTCAAATACGATAAGACAAACAAAGTAAAACATAGTAAAGAGAATGGCTCATTAGTTGTCATTACATATTTAACTGGGATAAAATGAAGGGGTTTAAAGCAATAGTTCACCCCCCTAAAAATACCCTAAAAGTAATCCATATGATTTATGTACTGTGGGATGAGCATTTGGATAAGCGGAATAGAGAACACATAGCTGTGACAGCCTAGGGGCAGCACTCTATGCTGAACACTGTCACCCTGTGTCGCCTATGACCGGGTCATAGAGGGAAGGATAATAAATAGGATAGGGAATGATATGTCAGCAGTCATATTCAACACTGTGGGACAGAGAAAGGGACAGAACAGTGCTCCTCTAATAGCAGACATTTTGGATCTATTTTAGATCTTTGAACAGGGTTGCGAACCACTGGTACATGATGTGAGATGTGTGATAAGAAGGGATAAATGTTACAGTATTTTCCCTCTATGGCATTTCCAGCATTTTGATTATGATGCTACTCAAAATGCTACGTAATTTTACAAACAATCTCAGGGATGTCTCCTTATAACATCACTTACATATTATATAAATCATTGAATAATAGAATAATACTTTAGGTAATTAATATAATATAATAAAAAACAGGAGCATGAATGTTTTGAAGAATTTTAACTATCCTCTGAGAGTTTATCGAAGTTGTCTTTCTGTCCCTGGTATAATTGTTTTTCTGCTTTCCTGCAGAGTTGTAAAAACTGGAACTAAACCCCATCCAGCTCTAAATGAGGAACTGGCATTAAGAGGAATAATTTGAGCTCACACTGTGCACACTCTGATCTTCACAGCGCATGAGTGTGTGCTTGGCTGTCATATAGAACGGGAGGGAAAGATCAACTGTGTAGATCAGAAAGTCTTTGCAATAAATGGAAGAAAAATGATAGGAGAAGTAGAAAAGTAGAGCAGTAGAGGAAGGGATCAGGCATTATTCTGGATTATTCCTAAACACTTCTAGATTACAAAAGGCCAGCAAACAGCCCCATCTACCCCACCTCCCACAAACACACACATCTATCTTCTGCTGCACTAAAAGCACAGATTATCTTTGTGACATTTGTGTAGTGTTTCCTTAAATACGCCACAAATCCAGCTTAGCACACTGAAAATTATCAGACATACACACAGCCTCCAACTCTCCTACAGTACAGCCTCCTGAGACAGAGAGAGAGAGAGAGAGAGAGAGAGCAGACAGCTTGCCAGAGGTTTTGAGAGTTGTTGCACTCTTTTAAATCGTCTTGATTGACAACAGCCTTAGTGACACCCTGAAATGGGCTAGATTGTGCAGAGCAGATTATACTAGGGATGCACCGATACCAGTATCGGTATCGGGCCCGATACCAAGCTCATGTACTTGTACTCATAAAAATACCCCCGATACCAAAGACCGATACCTCACGTGACGTAACTGACAGAATTTTCCGTGCACAGAGACACCAGCGGCAGCAGCAGAAACAATGTCAGCCTCAGGGGTGTGGAAATACTTCAGAATTAATGATGACAACACACACATTGTGAACTGCATGCTTTCAATCACAATTCGTTATCGATTAGTGAAGTGTTAATAAAACAACAAAATATGTTAAATAAATATATACATGGTAAATAAATCTACTGTACCTGAAAAACAAGTGCTTTAATTTGTATCTCTATAGTATTTGTTGTATTGTTTGTAATTTGTTTGTAAATTTATTTTTATATAACAACAATTATTAGTAATTATGCCCTTTGAAGGTTATTGGACACTGTGGAATTTTTGTTCTTTAAGTTTGTGACAAGCACATAAAAATTATTACTTTTTTCATTAGAGTAATAATAAAGAAGCTGTCCTACATTCATTAGTCTCACTGTGTTGTGCTTGGAAAACTGCAACATCAAAAAAATAAAAATAAAAAAGAGAGAGAGAGAGAAATTAATAAATGTATAGGTATCGGTATCGGCGAGTACTAGAAAAAAAAGTATCGGTACTCGTACTCGGTCCTTAAAAAATGGTATCGGTGCATCCCTAGATTATACAGTAATAAACAGATCTATTACGTCCAGTATCTCTTACTCTTGTCTTCCCCTAGTCCCTGCCTGTTCCCCACCACCTTTGTTTTTATCTTCAATATAAGAAAGAAACTAAAAAAAACTTGCTTCTTAGACCCAAGGATGTTGCCCCCAGTGTGTAGAGCCAAGAAGTTGTGGATCCTGGGAAATCAGTGAGGAAAAAAAGTGGGGGAGGGGGAAATAAATATAAAAATACAAAAATACAACTGGCACGGCACAAAGGTTTGTTTTGGTTTCATACCTCTGTATTTTTCTCTCTCACTAACTCAAAGACAGTGTATCCTTTGGGGTGAAGTGAAGAGCGATTGTAGACTGGCCTTGATACCTGTGCAGCTTTCCAGTCAGCCCATATAACTGCCAGGAAGATACACGGCTCAGGGCCCCAGGAAGAGCAGCCCCTAATTCCCCCATTAGTCTCAATAAGGGACTCGCTGTTAGCGTAAAGGGGTTATGATGACATTATTGGTTACTGTGATGGTGGGGATCTAATGAGGCACCAGGGGGTTTCAGGTGTGCAGATGGTAGAACAGGATCACGCCTTCAGCCATGACCGCAGGGCCAATGAGATGGACAAGTGCTAGTCTGAGTTCCCCTGATAAAGGGTTGTGTGCTTTTATTGCTCTACACACAAGGTGTTGTGTTTGCCCTTGTTTGTGCAGGTGGGATTCGTGACAGTATCTCAGTGGGAAGAAGGAAACTTGAGGTAAGCAGCTTCGGTAAGCAACAGAACAATTGGAAAAACATTGCTCTGGGCTTTGTCTTTGTATCACTACAATAAGTATGCTGTACGTGTCTTAAAAGTGCGCTTGAAAGCAACAGCTTGATATTGCTAATCTAAAATGTTTTAAGACCATCTTTGAAATGGAAACTAGAAGAGTGAAATATTCATATAATCAAAGAGAGTTGATAATTTACAACCGTTGTTTTCCATGAGTTGTTCTGCTGCTCTGAAGGCTGGTGGGCACCTGGGGAAATTCGTCTGGATCGCTCACACCTGCAGAGTTAGATGAAAGCGCAGAGATTACTGCGCTCCAGGGGATGCTGGCCACGTGCACTACTGCTGGCCACACTTCCCAAGCCAGCTTTAATAAGGGGATGCAGGAGAGAGAATGAGAAATGGAGAGATGTGCGCACCCTGAGAAAAAGCAAATGGTGGTGATTCAGGCTTGGCTGAGGAATCAATGTAAAATGAAACGAGTGGAAACCAAGAAGAAAACCCAAAAAAACGTATCATGTGATCTAGTGCTGCGTTCTAAAGGCCTGTTCACACCAAGTATGAAACTATAAAAATGACTATAATAGTTGATATACAGTATCACATGTCCACATCACAGTAATAACGATAATGTCACAGAGGAACGATATAGTTGGAATCACTTTCAGTAAGATTTTTATTTTATTTTTATTTTTTTTAGCTGATGAATGATAAAAACATTAACAAACCACTCAGAATCCATCTGACATTAAAGAGCTTGAGAATTTAAAGTTGCAGATGACATAACTGCAGCATGCTTATAATAGACAGAACTTTATCTCCTGCTGGTTTGGATGCTAAAAGAGTTAGCATTATAGTTAACATTCTTAATGAGAATGGGCCTCAATAAGGTGCAACAGTTGTGTTCTAGAATTCATCCCATTCTTTTGTTGTCTCTCATTTTGAATTCTGCATCCTCTGGAGATTGCATTTGTCGGTCATATTCATCACTGAAGCTGCCTCATTTTAGAAGTAAGAAAGTAAGAAAGAAATTACAGTAATTTACACTCCAAAGGGTTTCGGAAAGACAACCATTTGAGTTCAAGCATGTCATTTTCCTGTTGTGGTCTCAAAGGGTGGGGGGTAAGCATCAAGAACATTTTTGGTTAACAACATGTTATGGGGTTATTCAGGATCTGCTGAAGTCATTTGTTAATCCTTTTACATTTTTAAATTACCTTTTAATGTTCAATGGTTGAAGGGCGAGTAGAATAACGTTTTTGGAAATGCTTATTATTGTATTCACAGAGCTAACCTTTCACTGAATTTAACCATTATTTGTGCAAAGTGTCATGGGGCATAAGAAAAAGGTGGATTCAAAATCCCGGAATTATAGGATAAATGTCTGTTGCAATATTTAATAGGAAAATAAGCACCATTTGGTAATACAGTGCGTCTTCTTGACTATAACCCAAGGTCATGATAATTGGATTAGCCATCACTTTATACTTGCAAACCAACCACAGATGAGATTAATTAAACTCAAAAATGCCAGTGCCTAAACTCATTTTTTAGTACTAAAATGGTGCACAATGGCTGGTGGGTACATTTCCTATTCATTTCCTGTCAAGTATCCTTGCTCCCTTATATGCCGTTTGCATTGCCCTTCAGACTGAACATATACATTATCTTCGACTTGAAATCTGACTTGACATCTGAAATTGAAATATGGCCAAATACCCCGTTAAGTCAGCTTTGCAGTGGACTATCAGACAAACAGGACCCTGGGACTGCAGTACAGCTGAGAATCAGACTCGGACCAAGCAGCATAAGACACCATTTTCATTAAGAACAGCGGGAATACAAATGAACCCTAGCAAGATGCCACTGTACCTCATGTTCTTTGCTGTAATCTGAGTGTAAGCGCTAAATTGCATTGGTTCTCTCATCAAGCATGTAATTGTGTTTCTTGACATGCCACTGAAAGCACTGCATAACACACTCCTCAAGGACAGTGTTATGTTTTATTCATTTCTCATTTCGAGTAGCATACATTCTCTCTCCCCCTCCCTCTACCGTGAATTTTTCTCCATCTCAATCAACTTGTGTAATTTTGCTGGTAATTCCTAACTTTACTATCCATTGCCTAAACACACATACAAGCTATGCAAGTATGTGTTAGTTTGATTAAATGTGTACGCCATTTGCTGTGAGAGTGTCTGGAAGACACCGAAAACCTTCCATGTGTGTAACTGTATGTAATGAACCAATCACAGCACCTTTCTTTACTGGAACTCTGAGCCAGCAGCAAATGGCCAGCTACCTGTCTTCATCAGAGCGTGACTGCTCTTTTTAGCTCTCTATACTTGAGTGATGCTCACACTTTCACGCGTTTCACACATCCATGGATTTAATCTGAAGTGTCATCCAGTTTGTGTATAGTATGAGTGTCACACTAAACACCTGCTCTTTTACTGTTTGAAACTCTATGTCTAAGACACTGGCTATTATTGTAAGACACAAAGCCTGGAGGAAGCGTTATTCTGTTTCCCTGATACTGTTAATGAAGTGCATATAAATGCTGTAAATTTATGCACATTTCCATGTGTGACCTGCAGGTTTTGTCTTTTGTGTTTCTTTATGAGTGATGTTGCTGTGCTGTGCGGTCACGAAAGCTTATCGTTTGTATGCGTTAAGCACTGCGGTTAATAAACAGTTGATTTTAAACAATTGCAGTGCAAACAGCATCGAAAGACAACTCATTTCGGTAAATGCGCACGCTCTCTGAGTTCTCAGTGCTGTCTGAGAGATGTGCGACTTGAAGCTGCTGCTCATAAAATGCATGAGAGCTGAACCTAATTGGGCTTGAATGGTTAAATACACATACCTATGTGTCAAAGTGGCATGTATTTGCAAGTAAACAGAGTAATTTATGTCTTAAGTCAATGTAAACATTTGAGAAAGAACTGAGAAATTGAGAAAGAAAACAACGCACAAATATAATGGGACCGTGCAGTCGGTCTTAAAGTGACAGCATCCAAATGTACCTGCTGTTATTAATGCTAATCAAACAACAAAAAAGAGAGAAAATCTCACTGCTCTTGACTAAATCACTTTTGTAACTTAAATAAGAATAAATGTATATTTAATTTACACAGTAGAGACTATGCAGCGTTTGTTTAAACATTTGATTACTTTATATATTTTATGTAGTATTTCTAGTGCTTGAAGTTTTTCAGGTAGATCTATTTCATTTGTCTTTGTTCTATTGTAGTTCGTTTTCTTTGCTCTTTCTTTTTCGCTGTTTATTGATCTGCAGTAAGCTTGAGAGTTTTTTTTAGGATAGTATTAGTTTTTTAAATGATATTGAAAATGGTGATAAGAATTATGCAATTTCAGTGGTATCAAATTTTTTTATATAAAAACCTTATTTAAAGCAAAAAATAACTATATTGTGATATATATCATTATTGTGAAATATAATTTATCATAACGTGATATAAGATTTTGGTCATATTGCCCACCCCTACAGTATTTATCCAGTTAAAAATCATTATTAGGTTAATACAAAACTAATATGGAAGGATGTTGGTGTAGCCACCAACAAAGAAAAATGCTTGACTTTACTGGTATTCATCTCTGTCTGAAACGTATGAAAGCAAAATGAGGACGTCTTGATTCAAGGGTCCTCCAACAAAGCCTCTGCTGGACCTTTAAAGCAAATAACCTTACATGCACTTCTTGACAAAGCCCTACAGAACTAAGCAAACATTTACTTATGCGCACACACACGCACTCACGCACGCACACACACACACACCTTTGTGAAACTGTATGTTCCACCAACTTTCACAGATTGTCTCTTCAACACTCACATACACACCTACAAAGCTTTTGCCATATGCTCATCTGATGGCACATTAAAAACTAATCCTCACAGGATCTCCACAACAAACATGGTGACAAGGACTCAAATGAACACCACATTCACATAATAATTTACCTTTAAACTCAAAAACATATAAACCACAATCCTTACAAAACACACAAGTTAAAGCCAAAATGTGCCTTTATATGGATGACTTTCATTTTGACTAGCAGCTAGGACTGGACGATTAATCAAAAAGTAATCGAAACTGAAATTCAGAACCTCGAAATGGTATGACTAATTCACACATGCAATCGCTCACATTAATGCATTCAAATAAATGTACTGGCACTGTGCTAATTTATCTGTATCTGATTTACAACGAGCAGAAATCTGTAAGAAATGTTACGAACCATAGATAAAATAACTGCTGAAAGTGGGCTGTTATGTCAGAGCACTCTTTCATTAGGAAAAAATATCCCACCTTTAATAGTCAAGCGCAGTACAAACCTTGTCATTGAACTATGAGGGCAAAAACAAACAAACAAAAAACAAAAACAAAATAATCGTTCATTAATAGTAATTGAGGTAAAATGTTCAATTAATCGAAATTTTGATTTTAGGTCATATCGTCCAGCTCTACTAGCAGCACTGATTTTTTTCTTCTTTTTTTTTTCTCCACAATGTTAAAATATTTGTCACTTGTCATGGAGTAAAAATTATGTTAATAGGGTGGATATTTCTATCGGCCACTTTATTAGGTACACTTTGTTTTTATTCCTTTGGCACAATTTTCATAAACAACTGGTAAAATTTCAAAGGTCTTAGGGTACGTTTACGCGACAACGATATGCTTTAAATGGAGAACTCTTTTCTTTGACTTTTTTTCTTTGATCCCCATTCACACGAATCCGTGGAAACGACTAAAAAAGCTGTATTCTGCTGGCAGGCCATTAGATGGCGATGAAACTCTATAGACTGAACATGTAAAACGTGCATGTGCATGACGTCATCATTTTCACAGAATCGCATTTTTGTTGTTTACATGGACACCTTTTCAAAAACTTGCACTTTGAAACCCGTTTTCAAAAGTTCGCATTTTCAGGCACCCAAAACGCCACTGTCATGTAAATGAACGGCCAAAACGCAAAAAAGTTTTACATTTTTCGTTGAAAGCGGTGTCATGTAAACAGCCCCTTAGTACTAATATCAGAGATTATCAAAAGTGCACTTTTTTCAAACATTTCAGCATAGTTTCAATTGTGTTAGTACAATACACATAATCACAAAGTATCCTTTTCACTACACAAAATAAGTGTTTCATCTATATGTTTCATTCACAGTAACTGCCTTTCATAAAGCTTACTATCAAACTTTTGATTTGCATCTCTTCTCGTTCAGTTTAATACATTTTTCTATTATTTAATCCAACTGAACTTAAAGTGCCCATATTATGGCATTTTAAAGGTTCTCAGTTTTGTTTTGAAGGTTTCCTATATCAGGTTTACATGCATCAAAGGTCAAAAAATGCTTTCATTTTCTCATAATATACATTGCACATCACCACATTTTTTAATGATTCTCAAAAGTCTTGTCCGATGCTTCAGTCTCTCTAAATCCCTCCTTTCCATGAGCTTGCTCTGCTCTGATTGGCCAGATGGCCCAGTCTGTTGTGATTGGTCTACCGCGTGTGGAAACAAATCCCCATTACCATAACTGAGTCAGCTCCGGAGGCTCCCGGAGCTCAGCGATTGTACACGCAGTAACGACGGTGTCTATTTTACCATATCAATTTGAGTGCAAGTCCGATGATGAAACATTGGAAGAGCTAGTTATTCAACCTGAGCCTCCATCGCAAGAACGACTTGAGCAGGACGTTTCTCAGTGATACACTACTCAGTTTGATGTATATTCTGAGATGCTGCAACTGTAATTCCTCTACATCAGCATTAACAACTGTATGTCCATCAACAAACCAATGTGTATATTTCTAATTTATTGCAGTGCACATGTGAGAACTGTATCATTAAGTGTATCAATAATAGTGCTAACGTTAGCCAAGCGCTAACGTGAATGACTGATGTAACAAACAAATCTTGCTCCATCATTTATCATTACTCAGAGTAGTAAGAACGACAGACGATCTACATTAATGGGCACAATTTTTGGTAATAGTGAGCCACAGATGATTTGCATAAGTATTTCAGTAAGACAGTGATAACGTGAGTTAGCCGGTTAACTGGAGACCTACTCAATATAAAACACAAAACTACGTATTTTGAACACCCAGTAGAAAATATAAACATCAATAATTAATTATACTTAGAGGCTGTGATTCTGAAAAGCAAGTTGGTCCAAATAAAGTGGCTATTGTCCTTTCTTTAATGGCATTTTGTAAATCCCATTCAAACCTCATGAAGATTTGAGAAGCAATCGTGAAAATGTTATTCTGCTGTTGTATCGCTGTGGTAATTTTAACCACTGACTCTTCACATTCTCATTCTTGGGAGTGTTTACAAAGACAATTGGCTTTTTCTGAGCAGAAAACTCGTCTTCTCGACATACAACACGAACCAGCTACAGTAGACGTTGTTCGCGGACAGCCAATGAAGACCATAAGCGGGTATTAGGCAAATGTGTTACTTTGTGACATGTGGCCATCAATGAAGTGGGATTTGATATAAATTTCTATATTGATTCTATAGACATAGTTTCTAAAGTACTTGTTTGCAATTTCCAATATGGATAACCAAATGTAATGAATTGTTTTTACATAAGTGATTTATCTTAGATGATAACAACTAAGTGTGTGTGTGTGTGTGTGTGTGTGTGTGTGTGTGTGTGTGTGTGTGTGTGTGTGAGTGAGAGAGAGAGAGAGAGAGAGAGAGAGAGAGAGAGAGAGAGAGATTTGCCATTTGTGAACATAAAGCAGGATAGAGTACAAGGGAGAGGAATCAGTCAATGACTAACATCATACTGATCAGAGGTGCATCAGTAGAAGAGAGACAGTTGGGATCAAATACAGCATTTCACATTACAGTATGCCATGTGACACTGTAAACAGAGGTGGTATGGTAGAGACTGCCACATTACTGTAACTCACCCTTCATCTGAAAAGGTTAGCATGGATTCAGTCATATGGTACAGTAAGAACATTTACTGTATTGGCAGCGAACTCTGTTCTAGCACAAAAGCTCATGGCCACGTCATACTTTCATCACATCTTTTTATAAGATACTGAATAGATACTATTACAAACATTATGGATTTTATGTCAATTATGTAAGTTAGGTGATGTAAGTATATTTTTTAATGTGGCATCTGTAGCCTGTATACAGGCCCATCTCAAGGGGGGTGCGAGGCCCTGTGCGTACTGGATGTGCGAGGCCCGGTGCAGGTGGAGGGCTGTTGCTATTGTAACGATCTACTGTAATGACTAACAATTTGTTGTTTGTGTTGTGCTTCACTTCGTATACAGTTTAACAGCTGTGTAATTGAACTGCGCACAATAATTTGACGCTTAAATTCTAAATTATGAATTGGTCAAACACTTTTTCACAACATTCGAAAGAATGACTAGCTGTGTTACAAGTGTGATCAGTTTGGAGTTTTGTACTAAGAGTTTTTGAAAATGTACACCTTACTTGTGAAAATAGTACCAAAGCGAATATAAAAAAACTGTGACACAAATATCCAATCAGCCAAGCAGCAGCAGAAGACCGCACCGGGTGCCACTCCTGTCAGCTAAGAATAGGAAACTGAGGATACACTTTGCACAGCTAAGCAAAAATGGACAACAGAAGATTGGAAAAATGTTGTCTAGTCTGATGAGTCTCGATGTGCAACATTCAGATATTAAGGCCCATTCACTCGTTTAGAGGTCTTCAGAATCGCGTGGAAAGACAGCTCGTCCCGTTATAGAAAGACTCTAAAAGCAGCCAGGGCCGAGCATCTCCGCAAACTCATAGAAAATAACCAAAACAATCCAAGGTTCTTGTTTAGTACAGTGGCTAGATTAACAAATAAACAGACATCACCAGAACAAAACATTTCATTACAGTTTAGTAGCGATGACTTTATGAATTTCTTTACTGAAAAAATCGAAAGCATCAGAAATACAATTGTAAATGTACAACCCTTGACAGAGTTTTATGATTCAGCCTCAATTATTGTCCCTCAAGAACAGTTGCAGTGCTTTACAACTATAGGACAGGAAGAGCTTAATAAACTTATCACAGCGTCTAAACCAACAACATGTTTATTAGATCCAATACCCACTAAACTACTGAAAGAATTGTTACCTGTAGCAGAAGAGCCTCTTCTCAATATTATTAACTCGTCTTTATCTCTAGGTCATGTTCCAAGACCGTTCAAGTTAGCAGTTATTAAGCCTCTCATTAAGAAACCACAATTAGATCCAAATGTATTGGCAAATTACAGACCCATTTCAAATCTTTCATTTATATCTAAAATACTAGAAAAAGTGGTGTCGGTCCAATTGTGCTCCTTCTTGCAAAAAAATGCTATCTATGAAAAATTTCAGTCAGGATTCAGGCCTCATCATAGCACAGAAACTGCGCTCGTTAAAATTACAAATGACTTACTTCTAGCTTCTGACCAAGGCTGTATCTCAATACTAGTGTTACTTGATCTCAGTGCTGCGTTCGACACTATAGATCATAAAATACTCCTAGATCGACTACAGAATTACACTGGTATCCAGGGACAGGCATTACGGTGGTTTAGGTCGTATCTATCAGACCGTCACAATTTTGTTTATTTAAACGGGGAAAAATCTAAGATAACGATAGTAAATTATGGAGTGCCTCAAGGATCTGTGTTAGGCCCTCTGCTATTTTCAATATACATGCTGCCACTTAGTAATATTATAAGAAGACATGGAATTAGTTTCCACTGCTATGCCGATGATACTCAGTTATATATTTCAACACAACCAGATGAAAACTCTAAATTATCCAATCTGACAGAGTGTGTTAAAGAAGTAAAACATTGGATGACTAGTAATTTTCTTCTATTAAATTCAGATAAGACTGAAGTATTACTTATTGGGCCAAAAACCTGTACACAGGATCTCTCAGACTACAAATTGCATTTAGAAGGATGTACTATTACTCCATCCTCGACAGTTAAAGACCTGGGTGTTATATTAGACAGCAACTTGTTCTTTTGAAAATCATATTTCATATGTTACAAAAACAGCCTTCTTCCACCTCAGAAACATTGCTAAGATATGGAATATGTTATCTGTTTCTGATGCAGAAAAGTTAGTTCATGCTTTCATGATGTCTAGACTAGATTACTGTAATGCATTACTAGCTGGTTGCCCTGCTTCCTCAATAAACAAGCTACAATTAGTACAAAATGCAGCTGCTAGAGTTCTTACCAGGTCAAGAAAATATGATCATATAACACCAATTTTATCATCTCTACACTGGTTACCTATTAAGTTCCGTATCGATTATAAAGTACTGCTAATGACCTATAAGGCTCTAAATGGTTTAGCTCCTGTGTACTTAACCGATCTTCTATCGCCCTACAATCCTTCACGCTCTTTAAGATCACAAAACTCTGGACTTCTAGTTGTACCTAGGATAGCTAAGTCCTCTAAAGGAGGGATAGCGTTTTCACATTTGGCTCCTAAACTCTGGAATAGCCTTCCTGATAATGTTCGGGGCTCAGACTCGCTCACCCAGTTTAAATCTAGATTAAAGACACATCTCTTTAGCCAAGCATTTGCATAATCCATCTCATATCAGATCAATTGCACATGACTATCTTTGCTTAATGTTATGAACAGCAGCTATGCTAATTATTCTCCATTTGCTTTTCCGTTTTACCTCGGGACGCCGCTCTTTGCTTCTACCTTCAATTAAATTGCTAACAGTGATTGTATATTAATTGCCTAAATTATTACATTATTAGCTAACTGCATTCTCTAAATTGTAATGTTGACATGGATTCTCTGTAAAGCTGCTTTGAAACGATATGTATTGTGAAAAGCGCTATACAAATAAATGTGAATTGAATTGAATTCACACCAAGGATGAAAACTAACAATAATGATAAAGATATAATTCTAAAATTCTGACGACAACAGCACATATAAACTTTCAGAAGGTTTTTTTTTTTTTTTTCCAGCTGATGAACCATAAAAATAGTGAGTTAGCCAGTTAGCTGGAGACCTACACAATATAAAACGCAAAAATCAAGTGTAGCGTTAGATCCCTGCTCTTATCCATGCTAGGCGGCATCGATGGGAAGGGAGTTCTTACCCAGAACAGAACCATACCGCCAATCCAAACTGTATACTAATAGTCAATCATCTTTGACGATAGTGATCCTGACAGAACTCCATATTTTGAATACCCAGTAAAAAAATATATACATCATTAATTAATCATACTTACAGGCTGTGATTCTGAGGAGCAAGTTGGTCCAAATAAAGTGGGTACTGTCCCAACTTTATTAGTTAAGAGTTTTGTAAATCCCATTTAGACCTCACAGAGATTTGAGGGCGGGTCAAAGTTGTTGTCCGTTGTTTACAGGCAGCCAATAAAGACCATAGGTGGGCATTATGCAAATTTGTTACATTGTTACGTATGTAAGTTACGGAAGTAAGACTGGAATTACTAACAACTTGTTTTGGCAGAATTTATTCTTTCTTTTGGGAGACAATAACTTTATTTATTGTGCACACATCTTTAAAACTTTGCAGACCTTTTACATTCACAAACAGCTATACTACACACTACATGAGGTATATCTGAAAATAAGGTAATATCTGAATAGGGGCACTTTAAACAAAATGAAACTAAAACTATAATAGTACAGTACAAAAGCTGCACAACTGTTATCCAGAATGTATTAATGTGTGTTGGAGTGACCTTGACAATAAAGAACAATCATGGAAGATTGTTGGGTGAATTACAGTTATATAAACTGGAGGAAGTTCATCATCTGACCAATCTGAAGGATTTGTGAGATATCATTAACTTGTAGAGCCTCTTACTGTATTATCAACAAAAGGAAGACACAAGTGTAATAAATGGATTTTATTAACAAAAGGATAGACAAGAGTAACTAACAACTACTGAATGGATAAAGTGCAAAAAAACTGATAAATGCAAGTGAATGAGTAGGATGTTACTATGGCAGTTACAAGTTAATCTTATGGAAAGATAAACTGTAGTTTCTCTAAAAGAAATAAGTTAAACCTTATTCTGAATTCAACAAATAAACCGAGAGATTATTTGTTATTAACTGATATCAGCTATGCAAAATCTAATGCAAATTCATATACTGACAATATACACTAATGCTCTGGAAAGAGGTTTGGTAAGTGATATTTACGTCTGCCTGGTCGTGCTGAGTCCGAGCGGTGACGTCTTCCACTTGTTGAGCTGAGAAGCGTTGCAGTGGGAAGAAAGGAGCTGGAATCCGTTTCACAGCCTTGAACACGAAGTACTTGTGAACGCTGAACTCCTGGAGCACAGAGAAGGTCCTTTTCCTGGAACACGCAGAAGAAAAAGCCTTGAAGAAGCCTTGAAGGTTCTGATGTCTGTGCAGATGATCCGGAAGGATCTTTTAGATTCTGAAGTCAGTGCAGATCCGGTCAGTCTGGAACACGCAGATCTGGAGGATCTCTGATGAGAACATTTTGAAGTTGATGCAGAAGAATTTTTGAAGATGGGGGGGCTACGCTTGTCGTCGTTGTCTCAGTTGCAGTTTTCAAACTTCCCAAATTCACTTCTTGCAGAATTTCCTTGTTTCTCTCTTTAGAGCTTCAGAGTTTTGAGAGAGCAACTTCACAACTCTGTAGAGCTGGACTTAGCTTAGCATATCTTGGGACCAGAACCTTGAACTGGGACTGGAACAGGAACTGGAGCCTGGAACCAGAACGGGAAACTGCAGCAACCCGGAAACTGGAACAATTCTCTGTCTTATAAACAAGTCTTTTAACCTGTCCCGAGAAGGAGGGAAATGCAAATTGGCACCTTTCAGATCCTTTGATTAGCTGATGCTGTCAGAGGTGACTGGGGTGAACAATGGGGAAAACTGTGATAGGATTAGCCTGCTTAATGACATGCTAATTTCATCATTCTTCCTTTGCACAAATGGTCAGGGTGATTGTCTTGATAGCCAGTCCATTTCCTTGTTTGCTTCTCTTGGAGGTGTGAGTTTTTGAGTCCTGTGCTTTTCATCATGGCAGATGAGGTGATGAGGGGAGTCTTCCCTCATGTCTGCCTGCTGATCACTACAGTGTGTTTGTGTGAGTTTTGTGAGTTATGAGTACTGAATTGAAACTAGATAAGTGTGTATGACAAGGCCAGAACAGACTGCAGTAATGTGTATTTCCAGCAGGACACAGATAGTTATGCACACATCCTCATAGCAAAGCATTAGGGGCATTCCCCTCACCCCATCAAAAACAACAGAAATGCTATCGCTTTATTGTCTGTCTCCCTTGCCTACACCTTTGTGACTGGTGTCGGCATCATGTTTTTCTCATTTTAGAGTGTGACGGGGGGCTGGCCCACCTGACGAGAAGCAATCACACACTCAGTAAAATTATCCACACTTGGACATCCATGGCCCCCTGGCCCGACCCACCTACACTTTTGGCTGCTGTATAGCCTGACTGGGATTGATTTGAGTCTCTCCCCCGCTGCTCCTACTACTGATGGGAATGAACAGAAACAGAAGGAGACTCAATCAATGCAGGACATTCAGCAATAAACATCTCAAACGTATGCATTTGTCTGTGTGTGAGAGTGTGAGGGCTGGAAGAACTCAGGATCCTGGTGCGATTCATTCAGGACTCTGTGACCTTACAATTTAGAAGCAGAAAATCTAGTCTGTGTTCAATCCAGCACTACAAAAGCACCTTGGACGGTAGATTTCAATAACATCTTTTGGCAAAACCTTGCAATGAAGACGCAATTTCTTGTAAAATTGCATGAAGGCTACACTTTGAGTGGTGTAATGGCTGAAGCTCAAAGCTGGTAATCTGAAGGCTCCTGGTTCAAACCCTATAAGTAGAGAGCCATAAGCCATTAATAACTGTTCTAAACAATAAAATAGTTATCAACATACTCTTCACTCAAAACATTTAGCAAAATTAAACATTAAGCGTTTCTTTACAACTCCATACATTCTCAATTGTCAATATTCTTCATAGTTTATAAAAATTACAATATCAAGTTTAATTCTTACTTTATTAACTCATAGAGAGAGGGAGATGGTCTTAATGAATATAATTCAGGTCCTGTTGATACTGGAAAGTAAACAGGCAAGCGTAGGGCATATTGGGACGAGCAGCATGTCCCTCTGAAATGAACAGAGGGACATTCTATAGCACAGCTGGGAAGATCAGCATGCCCCTCGTAAGAGTCCAGCAGCTTCTCGAGCGGTGCAAAGTATAGTTTAGCGCAACTATGCTTTTACAGCAGAGGGGTGATCTTCCCTTTTTAGCGCAGCTGGGAATATCAGCAAGCCTCTCTTAAGTTCAGCAACTAGTTTCTCAAGTGGTGCACTGGTATAGTTTAGTGGCAACTATGCTTTTGCAGCAGAGGGGTGATCTTCCCTTTTTAGCACAGCTGGGAACATCAGCAAGCCCCTTGTAACAGTTCTGCAACAGTAATTTAATAAAAAAAATTAAACTCCTTGGAAAGCGGGACGAGATGTAGACGAACAACGCTGAGCTTCCAATGCTTGGACTCTTTCATCCATCTCGGAAAGCACTCCTTGGATGGAAGTCAGAGCTGACAGAATTTGGTCATCTCTCTGTTGCGCGGAGTTTTGGTTAGGGTGATGCGGCTTGGCTTTCTTTGGAGGTGAAGGAGTATTGTCGCTAGAGATGTTTTGTCTCTTTGCCAAGGCTTTCCATCCTGTGGCGCGAAGAAGAGTAGGAACTGTGTCAGGTGAATGGAGATCCGGGTCCTGGTTACACTCGATGAAGAACTGGAAAAGTTGTTCGTGGCTGAGGTCAGGAGGGGCTTGAATATTGAAACTGTACAGAGCGGATAGGATTTTTTTCCTTTGGGCCATTCGTTGATGCTGACATGAGTCTTGGCTGCTAATGGGGAGCTGTGCCTGGTAGGAAGCACACAATCATGCTCATCCAGATTAAGAGTATCTTCGAGCGTCTCTTCAAAGATCAGGGGATCTTCAATAGTATCTGTGCTGTCCGTTGATATTAAACGCAAGAGGAGATGAACTGAAAATATGACAGCTAATCGCATACTTTACGAGCCGTTCGAGCTGCTGACTTGGTTGCAAGCTGGCTAGGCTGAAGTGAGTAATAGTGCCACGTATATATACACGTTCCTTGACAGGAGAATCACTGTGATTGGAGAGACTGAACAGCTGATAGTCAACTGATGCTGAGCTATGCCTACGTGGCCTACCTGAACTAACACTTGCGCTAGATTAGTCTCATCTTTATTGTTATACAGTAGCAAAGTCCCTTCCAAGGAATGTTCACTCGGCAGCCATATTTGCAACGCCTCCGGCAGCTGTTTCTGCCATCTAAGACCAAGTCCTATCTATTTGAATGGGGGAATCCTGAAATCTCAAAAACTGCTTGGTGAACTCACAATTAAATAATGTATTTCAAATCAGCAACAAAATCTGACACGAACTATCCCATAAATGTTTTTCTTATGCTCAAATAGCATTAAAAAAAAAAAGCTTCTTCTTCAGGCTAGACGAGCCAATGCGCATGTGCGGTCCTAAGCGTGAATCTCAGGTTTCTATGGGAACCGGAGCTTCTAACGGCAACTGTAGTGACACAAAGACTTTATCAATCAGCGATAGGCTCTTTACTTAGAAGGCGGGAAGTATTCCACCATATTGCGTGTTGCAGTTTCTTCCATTCATAACTAATAGGAGTGAACCGTCTTTCTATATCTATAGTCTTTGACAGTAGTCGATCAAAATGCCATGCACCACTTCCGCGAGGCCGCAGCGTTAAATACAACCTAGTCACATATGACACTCGTTTGCCAAATCACCACCAGGTGGCGCAAAGGGACAGTTTGCAACATTGCTCAGTAAGGCTATAATTGTGACACTTTTACTTTTAAATGAAGATAAAATAATGAAATAAATTACTGGAAATAATAACAACAATAATAATACAGTATTATAACATTTCATCTTGGCTAATTATTTATCATATAAGTGCTTAATGTTTTAGCTATTTGACTACTGTTACAGTGAAATATTACATTGACGGCAGTGCATGAACTGTACTTACTTTTTACTGTACAGTACTAGCCAGTAATTTAGATTATTACACAAGGTGTGCATTATGCCATAAAATAAATAAAATGACAGAAAATGTGGATTTTTAGGTAGATCTGAATGGGAACAGTGAGTCACGTGGAATTATTTACCTTGTCAATATTGTGACCAAATTAGTGTGACCAAATTATTTAAAAATAAAACATTTGAAACTATAATTCACTGATGTATTTCAACAGGTCACGCATGCACATTGAAACATTTATTCCTGTAGCCTACAGCACAGAGTCCTGTGCATAACATGCAGAAAAATTGTGTCCATGAATTAAGAAATTGTTGATCACTTTTTATTAAATTGTTCCTTTGTAAATTAATTAAGAAACTGTTGATCACTTTTTATTAAAAAGTTTCTTTGTAGCCTATTAGATAACAAGTGAGAACATTGTATTAATACGTTCTTATGATTTGAAAAATCAAATCATAAGATTGTAATGCATGAGGCTCCGTAAATTGGCCTAAACAACAAAGGCCTACATAAAAACTGGGGACAGTTAAACTTATTCATTATTGCAGGTTTGCATACAGAGATCAGTGTTTGTATTCCCTATGTCACAGGTGTCAAACATACGGACGACAAAGGTGTCCAATCCGCCCAGAGAATGATTTCAACAATAATAATATTAATAATAATAAAAACAGTTATGCATGGTCCACCGGCCATAAATCCGAACGGTTATTAGTTTTATTTTGGCCAATATCTATTCTGGACTTGCAAACAAACTGCTTTGCAGTCATTTCCCAAACTGTCATTTGTGTGGAAATATTACAAAGTCTGTAAACAGGACGTTAACACAGCCACATGCTGAATACGGACGCAACGAGAAGAACACAGATGCGCCAGCAGAGCAAATACTGTACCAGGCCAGACTCACTGTTTGTGAAATATAGGAAGAATAATATAAATATTGAATTGGGTTTTATATAAATGTAACTTAGAAGGGAACTGTCTTCAGAAAAGTTTCGATCTCCGTATAAGTAGCCTATTTTATAAGTGCAGCGCTGCTTAGCGCACGCTTTTGGTCCATAATTCAGAATGAATTCAAAAAGACAATGTAGTTATTACAGTCAAAATGTAAGGTAAGTTTTATTATAAATAATTATTTTATGTTGTGTTAGGTTTTCCTTAAAAGTTTGATCTCTTGAGGCCAATTTTAAAATTGTAATTTTAGGTGAAAACATCAGAACATCACATAAAAACTGTCCTGCATGTGCAAACCAGACCCACACAAGATGTCCATCACAAGACACTTACCACACATTTTCAAAAAACCAAAACAAAAACAAACTTAAAGCAACTCTGTGTGGCACTGTGGCACCTTTTTTTAAGCTTACAGTGCACAGTAAAGCAGCACATGCAGCACTTAGCAACTACATGGTTCTAGGTTTGAATTCAATAAAATACTGCAACCCAGTATTTTACCCCAAATCGTTTGAAAAAAGTATCTACCACCAAACTAGTCAAAGTCTTTCAGAAGTCTTTCTTTCACTCTCTCCTATCCCGTGGGTTTAATCAGAGAATAAACTCCAGTCTCAGTCACCAGTAATATGTTACAAGCACAGTGCCTGTAACCGGACCCAGCAAGCCTGACACACTGAAAATGGACTCCATCACTGAGCCCTGACAGACAATGGCAGCCCACAATGTACCCCACTCAAACAACATTTTACAGTAACCATGCCCTGGGGCTAGAACTGTACTGAAGACAGAGAAAAGGAAAGTGTGTGTGTGTGTGTGTGTGTGTGTGTGTGTGACGGGATGTCTGCAGAGGCAATAGTAAATGTGATTTCAGCCCACACTCAGCCAACCAGAGCTGTTGCCTGATACTGAGTGTAATTGAATAAGGCAAAACCAATAAAAAGAAAAAAATAGAGAGAGTAAGTGAGAGACTGAGGAGGAGGGTAGAGGAAAAGAATGAGAGAAAGAGAGAGAAAGACATTACAGGGCTTAGACCACAACACTGTCATGTTCATATTATCAAACATCGGATCTACTATCTGATCCTACACCAGCACTCGTGTTACACTGTAGATCTTTCACCTGTTTAGTTTCACGTATTTGGAAATCTTGCACCTGCTCAGCTGAAAAAGAAAAAAGAGAAAGTGTCTCATGGTGAGAACTTTATATTCCCTGTGACTCAGACAGTTAGCTGATTCCTTCGAACCCAATTAGCAGGGCCTCAGCTGCCCAGTGTCCCTTGATAAGCATCACACCTCCCTGTCACACATACACTCACACACACCTCTTTACTTCCCTCTCACATTCACCTCACTTATTGTCTGTTCCTATCACTTCTTCTCACATGGATGCTTTGCTCAGTTTGTCATGTTCAAAAATAAACCAACCAATCACTGTGTTCTCTGAAAATAAAATGCAAAAAGTTTATATTATAGTCATTTATTTCAGCCTTGTTAGATGTGCATTGTGTTAGTGAGAGGTGTGTTCAAATAATCCCACCAATCACAACACAACAGGTCTGGAAAGAGACACTTTGTTCACACCTACACCACTCTTTTATAGTTGAATAAAATTTGTTCAAATTCAATGGTGATTTTACAATACACACTGTTAAAGGAATAGTTCATCCAAAAATCAAAATTCTGTCATTATTTATCTACCCTCATGTCATTTCAAACGTGTATGGCTTGTTTTCTTCTGTGAAATATAAAAGATGCCTTAATGTTTTTTTTTTGTTTGTTTGTTTTGTTTTGTTTTTGTCGTTGTTGTTCACCAAAACAGTTTGATTGCCTACATATCTTCTATGTTCCACAGAAAATCATACAGGTTTGGAACGACATGAGGGTTAGAATGAGCGACAATTTTCATTTTTGGATGAACTATCCCTTTAATCCTATAAAGTCTACCTAATGTATCATATTTGACACAAAAATTGCTAAGACCTCTAAATTATTAACATGATCAAATCTTTGCTGAAAAACCTGTTGCCCAAAATCTACTACACGCTTTCTGTCATCTGATTGATAGTTTATACTTTTTTTTTTTTTTTTTTTTTTTTTTTGCAGGTAAAAAGACTTCAGGCATTTTTTTCCAAAATATATATATATATTTTTTTACTATTATTTCATATGTAAGGTTTTAAAGGGTTATAGGGGCTTAAACTATTTTACACACCACATTAAAATATGAGACAGGAGGTTTGAATTAAACGTATCTCCAGTCACTTAATTAATGAAAATTTATGATACACTAAATTCTAGCTATGAAAATAGCCTTAGCGAGACAAGAGTCAGCCAATTTATTCCAAAGTGGTTTAAAATGCCATTTTTACCATGAATGACGTTAAATGCATGATATTTTATGAGATGTGATGAAAGTGACATTGTGATGTGCGTGTTCATGACTTTTAGAAAAAAAAAATACATATGAATAATTTGTTTTTTAATTAAATATGTCAGTGCCTATAATAAGGAAAAGATGCATAAAAGTAGTAGAGGAAAAGAGAGAAATGAGCTCCCAGCATACGGAGCTGCTGAGGCAGGATTAATAGCGGATGATGGAAATTTAACTTTATGCCTGGATAAACAGATGAGTTTTCAGTCTGGACTTAAACAAAGAAAACGGGTCCCGAAAAGTACTAGAAAGGCTATTCCAAAGCTTAGGTGTGCACTACTAATCACAGACTAGGTGAACCAATTACAAGATCATTTTCCACCCTGACTCCAGCAACAACCCCAAAATTCGATTCTCACTGCACTGATGTGCACAAAACGGGCACTTTGCTAGCAAGCTGGCACTTTGATGGGTTTCCTTCACTCCCACTTCCCACCGCCTTACCCTCCAGTTGTGTTTTCAAATTCATTGGCAGTTGCTCATTTGTGCTTTCACGCTCGTCAGAGATCACGCACGCACCTGACGAAGGGTTGACTTGTCAACATGCTTGAAATTTGTCGTGCCACCTGTGACTACTCAAAGTTCATCTCACAAGTGTGAACAAAAGAAGCAATCAGCAATGATCAATTATTGTGAGTAGTTTACGATCTGGGGCTTTTTTTTTGCAGTTTTTTCCCCCCAAATTAATGTCAAAAAGGAAATGGACAAAAAATAAATAGATGCTCTACAGAGAGACGACCCTTTTACAGTCTGTGGGCGTTATTGGATGTGAATCACATGGTTCAATTCACAGAGCTCCAGCAAGTGTTTTTTTTCTCCCAAAAAGTAAAAAGATTTTTGTCACATCCATCATGCAAGTTCACTTCCCTGCCTAAATTGAAATATTGCCTTGGACTGCAAGGGCTTAGGAAAATACACAAACGATTCAATATACTGGTATTTTCTACTTCCTGTGAGAATACTGTACATGTTATAACTGTAAATGCCGCATCCATTATGCTAGAATTGACCAATTACTAAATTGTCATTCATCCAAAGTGACTTACAGTAAATGTATTACAGGGACAGTCCCCCTGGAGCAACACAGGGTCACTAATGGGCACACTGGTGATGGTTCACAGATTGCCTAGATTTTTACCCCCTACGCAACATTATTATATAATATCAGCAATACATTCACATTTTCCAAATCAGTTTTCAAACCATTCATCACATCCCAGATTACATATGAGTGAAAGCTGTTTCAAAAAGTAGAGAATGGTTTGTTTTTGACAGATGGCACAGTGCACCGATATCATCATTGCATGGCATGTTGTTTCTGGTCTACTCTGTGGCTACTGACGTTCTGGTCAGGATGCCCATGTGATTATTCCTACTGACTGGTAAAGTAGAGTACGGCAGACCTGTGGCCCCTCCCACTGTAGCCAGAGCACTCTCCACTGTAATGGCCATTAATAATGCAGCCTTTCTGCCTGATTAGTGTGCATGCATTGTCTCTCTCTCTCTTTAGTGTTCTTGGCTCCTTTCTTTATATATATCTGTGCTATTCGTCATATTTGCTCTCTGTACATCTATTTTTCCAACATAAATAATCTTGTGTTCGGGAATGTTTATTGCATGCTTTTGCCTGTGGTTGAAGACCAAGAGCCAGTTCTTATTTTATATGTTGACATTTGTCATTCTAAAATGGCTCAGTGAGTCACCGAATCAGTCGGAGTGGATAATGAATTAACATCTAACTTCATGAACCACAAATTACTTTGTCATATTCAATTCAAAATAAACCACAAAACGTTTTTGTTTTATTAGTAGGTGTGTGGGACTTGAATCAGTATAAATACTGACTCGTCGTTCATATGATGACGTGTAGTTCAAGATACACATTTTGAAAAGAGTTATGTTGTAATAGATGGTAAAACGTAAAACGTTACAAAAAATAATAGTCGGCCATAAAATGTGTTTGTGTCTTAGTCTGGTATTTGCCGTCTAATCATAGCCAATATAGCCTGTGTGTAACATTTAGTCTGTTTTAACACAAGCTTTTTTGCCAAATATTTTAAAAATGAGTGCCCACATAGCTACAATAACCTTTTTAAACTGTGATTGATAAAAACTTCTCAGATGCGACCGTTCTAACAATGGACAAAACACAAATCTCCGACATTTGCTGGTGAAACACC
Organism: Ctenopharyngodon idella; assembly: GCF_019924925.1. Lineage (NCBI taxonomy): Eukaryota > Metazoa > Chordata > Actinopteri > Cypriniformes > Xenocyprididae > Ctenopharyngodon > Ctenopharyngodon idella. The sequence goes on from NC_067226.1 coordinate 17,913,045, forward strand.
TTGTAAATCCATTTGAGCTTGATTTTAGGAAAATGTTAATATTATAACAAGTCTGACCATACATAAAGCCACAATACTAACTTTGACAACAAGGTGTTTAATCATTTAAAAAAAAAAAAAAATTTTCTTCTGAATTTTCTGAATAGTAGCCATTCTACACTAAACTGCATTTTTTGCTCGTTTCAAAACACACCACGCTGGATATAACCTGCCATTGTGACTCAAATTCCTTCACAACTTTTGAGATCCAACAGTTAATGCCAGCACATTGCCTTGCGACTTACATAGGATGACTTGACAACTGAGCGTGGGCATTTCACTCACGTTGGATGCATTAGCATCAAATTTGCATAGGCTGTACTATTTGAATTCATGATTGGTTGACTGCGAAATTAAAATCTTAAACAGAGCGATAAAATAACATTATTAACCGGTTAATGATATTTTCAAATAAGTGTTTCTGTTCAGAACATTTAAATTTGATTTCATTTCGTTTTTGTTTATGTTCCTGTTAAAATTGTTTGTTTCCGTTTTTTGTATTCGTTCCATGAACCCGTTCAGAACCCTGCTTAAAACTGATGTAAACTACAACACATCCATTTCATACTTATTCAAAGAAATAAGTATTCTCATTGACAGCTATTTGCAGTGCAGCATCTTGCACAAATTCAGCTGTTAACATACAAATGAATGCATGGATGACAGTTCAATCTTTTTCCATCATGTTTGGACACTGTGGCAATGTGTTCAGAATATTGCCAAAGGTATTCTGGTGCTGGTGTAGGAAGTGAGTAATGCACTGGTAAATCTTTAAAGACACTGTTCTAACTGTGTGCTTCAGATTATGAAAATGAGTTTCACAGGGGAAAAGAAGGGTAGGCCACACTGTGTGCCACCTCTAATGCCAGGAGCCAATCACAGTACTGGAATGGAGTTCCGAGTCTCTGGCCCTTCCAGCGAGACCGTAACAGACACACCAAGTTCTGAGTCTCCAGCCTGTAATGGGGGAGGCAGCAACAGACAACCACACTGGGAGTCTCCAGCTTGTGAGGCAGCAAGAGATATGACTACATTCTGAGTCTCCAGTCTGTGAGGGGTGTTTAACTGACACACTATGTCCAGAGTTTTCATCCAGTGAGACAATAAGAGATACAGCACACCCGAGTCTCTACACCAGAGAGAAAAACTGGGGCAGTTGTGGCCTAATGGTTAGAGTCGGACTTGTAACCCGAAGGTCGCGGATTCGAGTCTCAGTACTGACAGGAAATGTAGGTAGGGGGAATGAATGAACAGCGCTCTCTTCCACTCTCATTACCCACAACTGAGGTGCCCTTGAGCAAGGCACCTAACCCCCAATCGCTCCCCGGGCGCCGCAGCAAAAATGGCTGCCCACTGCTCCGGGTGTGTGTTCACAGTGTGTTTGTGTTCAATACTCACTGCTGTGTGTGTGCACTTGGATGGGTGAAATGCAGAGCACAAATTCCGAGTACAGGAACACCATACTTGGTTACACGTCACATCACTTTCACTTTCAAAAAGAGGATCGACCATGACTTGGGTACAGACAAATATGCAAAAAAGGTTGAGCTCCAGCAAACACGCTATCACAGGTTTCTCAAACCCCACCACTGCATATTTTGTATGTATTCCTCATTTAACACACCTGATTCAACTCATCAGCTCATTAGTAAAGACTGCAAGACTTGAATTGGGTTTTGTTTGATGAGGGAGACATCCAAAATGTGCAATAGTGAGGGGTCCCCAGGACAGGTTTGAGAAGCACTGATTTAAGAGATCAGAATCCCAGAGCACTTGATGTTTAAGGCTGTTGAAATAGATTCTGCCACCTTTCCCCACTGCTCATCTTGACTTTGTGGAACGTAATATCAATTAACCAACTGAGAAGTCATCTTATGCACTTTATTCCTTTATTCATGGCATTAATTTAGTAGTTGTGTTGGTTACTCTTATCTTTTTGCTGCCAAAGCTTATTTTATTATACTTGTGTTTTCTTGTGTTGATAATACAGTACGTGGCTTAAGTTATCCAATATCTTACAAATCCTTAGGATTGGTAAGAGGAAAAAATCCCTCCAATTTACATATATGTTTTTAATTGTTCAACAATCTTTGTTCTGCGTAGTGTTTCATCTAAAAGTACTTTCAGAACATGAATCATTAACTGGAATCGGAATCCATGAAATCATTACAATTCAATGGTATGAATTCATTACAAATCAATGGTATCACTTTACAGTATGTTTCAATATGTCAAAATATGTTAATGCATTAGCTATTAGAAGCTAACGACGAACAACAGTTTTTACAGTATTGATTAATCTTGATTGATATTAATTTAAAAAATTTACTATTTTCATTGCCAGTTAATATCTGTTATTATAGCCTATCATTAACTGATGCATTTTATAGGCCTATACAATGCATTAACACATATAAACACTAAAATTAAACAACACATGGATTATATTTGAAACAATTTAAAAAGTTGTTTAAAAGTTAAATATATTATGAACAATAAACAGTAGTGTATTTATAATTTAACATTAGCCTAGTTAATTAATAAATGCTCTAAAAAGTGTTCATTACATTGTTATGTAATGACTTAACTACTGCATTAACTAATGATATTGTACAGAACCTTATTTTAAAGGGTTACCCATGTACACATGCAGCAATGATTTTTCTACTAATAAACTGTACATCAAAACCAGTGCTCACTCATATACGATGTGATAGATATAACACTTGTGACATCTGTAAAGGAAACAACAGCTCCTTATACTGTGTTTTTCTCAGTCTCCATAGACTCACACCTCTTTATACTGCAGCTCAAAACATCTGTGACCTCTCAACAATGTTTTTGCCATGGGCCAACAGGGTACTCATCATTAAATACTAGATTAACCTTATCAGCCTCACCCTGTGAAATAAACACTTACACACAGCAGGCGTCTGCTAATGTGCACCAAACCCTGTGAACTTGAGCATGAGCCATCAGAAATGGGTTTGAACTCAAAAAAGAGAGCGTAACACGGAGGAAAAGAAAGTGATGGTGCACAAAACAGCAGTGTTTCTTTTTCTGTCACACACACAACTCAGATTTGTTAGGCACTTCTGAATGTTGCATTAATCCATCAGGATAGTGGGCAGGAATCTCCCTGGGGTTGGCAGCCACTGAAGCAAGGCTCCCTCAGCTTCGCCCCTTTAGGTTTGCTCATCCAAGCACCAGCGTGCTGTTAAGCTGTCAGACGCCGATCGAAGCCCCCCTAAGACGCGCACTGATCTGCCTTAACGTTTGGCGGCGCACAGAACTCGCTGGCACACCCGAGCACCTGAGGTTCCCTGGCTGAATGAATCTGATGAATAGTTTCATTAAAGGCAAGGAGCAGCTCCCTAATCGAGACTTCAACAGCCGCCATTAATGTAATTCTTCATTAACTCTAACCACGGGCCAGTCAAGGTCCACTGCACTCTGTTAAGCATGACATGGCAGTGTGTGTCTGTGTGTGTGTGTATAACTGTAGGTGCATTAAGGTATAAAGCATCTCAAAGAGATTCATGCAGTACACATGCACACAAATACTGAATAATACAAAAATGCACACCAAATAAATGCAGCATATTCATCAGAGATCAAAGGCAAAGCAGAATGGCATGCTCTTGCATATAACATTTATAAATCCTCCATGAAGAAAGGGAGATAAGAGCAAGGCCTCTTCAAAGAAAATACTTGTAAGGTACAAACAAGCATATTCATCTCATCTCCACAGACATCCATCTCGCCATCTCTCTAAAAGTACAATGCAAAGATTGACGGATGAATATGAACAGAAAACATACACATGTTCCAGAGCTCAGATCCTGACCAGTTCAATGTAAACACTTCAGAGAGCCCACTGAGAATGGTTGTAAATTGCTGTCGTGTTTGGGGTGTGAACTGAAAAACCTGCTTGGTACCGCAGAGATCATTTTCAGTCCTCTAACATCCATCGCACTTATCTCTAAAAAAAAAAAAAAACCTCAGTGGGATGTCTCTTCTTTCCTCCGTTTATTTGCAGTGGATAGGAATACAACCGCTCCCCTTAGTTTCTTGGGAACTATGAATAAATTATTGCAGCAAAACAGCTATTACCCAGTTCCATTTCGAGTGGGATTAAGCAAACACAATTCCCAATGTCATGAATTTCTGATAAAGACGGTAGCACCTGTGTCCCAGCCTTGAAAGCGTAAGAGTGTGTTCGCCTGATGTTTTAGCTGCGTTAGCTTTTTCCCCGTTTTTTAGCCTTTTTAAATCCCACGATCCTTTTCCAGGTATATAATACACTCAAGCAACTCTTCATTTTCAATCCAATTTGCGACTCTTCAGGATAAAAGGCACGGATATGAGTGTAAGTGTATTAGGACTGGTCATGCGTTTGAGGTTATTACGGAAGAGAAAAACAGGAGGCATATCATACCCTTTTCATTATGAGATAAAACACTTACCAGTAAGCAGCCTCTTAATATCACACCTTTAGTGACCAGGAGTGAAACGCATTATGGGAAGAGTTATAAGCAAAAGGTTGTTTAAAAGAACAAAGGCTTTCATTTAACCAACACATAAACCTTTATGTTTAATGAGACTCTTAAACAGCAGGTTTAACACAAAATTGTATGCAAACAGGGTTAAGGTAATATACTAAAATAATGAGCATCTACAGTTTTGGCTGACAGAAACACTATATGTGTATTTTTATTATCAATATCCATGATGACAAGACCAGCATTTCATGTCGGTTGTGTTATGAATGCTGGTGTCCCCACCAAGAATATTAACCGCAAAATAGTCTTGCGTAGCCAGACCTTCAGACTGATGGCAGAAGATCTGGACTCCATCACAGCTTTCATTGACTAAGGACCACCCAAGAGGACGTTTGACTGACATGTAAAGCAACCAATCAGAATTCGTTGTGTTCCACGTCATGTTTAGGGGCGTGAAAATGAAAGTCGATGTCCCTACAATAACAGACTGGTGTGCATCTATAAATTATTCATTCAAGAACAATGAGCAAGTTTATTTGAACAATGGAGCCACGAACTTCACATGCTTTTGAAAATCCAGCGTTTATTTGATCCTGATAAGCGCTCATTGTCACAGTTGTAAACATGACGGCATTCTTCTTCTACGACGGGGTTTGGCGTCACGGCATTTGTTTCCAAGTGGACCATTAAAGAGCTCAACACACTGTAGAATTCAACCAACCAGATGACGATATTGTTATCACGGGCATTTCAAAATACCATGAATAATTATTTATTATGAATTATTTGAATTTTTATAATGCATTTTATGAATACTTTCCCCATCAACCGTATAAAATGCACAACACCGCTGTATGTTGCGTCAAAGTGACATGCACACTCAGATGTAACAAGCCCAAGCCCGACGTCATGAGAAGCACATGGTAGAACGGGTGAAAGAGACGCGCTGAATGAAAGTGCATGTTTACTCTCTGACAGCAGAGGGCACTGATGGAACAGCAGAATGCAGCGGTTACCCCGGAAACCCCATAAACAAAGCAGTTGCACTACTGAACAGCATTAAAAATGCTTCAGACAGCCATTTAGATATTTGTATTTGCAATGTTGTTCATCACAGCACCAAATACTTAATACTTAAAGACTTAATAGGCTATTTATTTTCAAACTTAAACATTTTTATATTTAAATCTGGACTACAACATGCCCTATAATGATTGAAATTCTTTTTTTATTGTTCAGTAAAACTTAGTGACATAAGGCTTCATTATTTAACATGTTAATTCATTATTACCAAACTGACAATGAAAAATACTTATAAAGCATTTATTAATTTTAGTTAATGTTAATTTCTTAGTTAATGTTTAATAACATGACTAAAATCAAAAGTTGTAACTATTATTCAATGGACCTGAGCTAAAACTAAAAATGATCAGTTGTGTTTCTTAACTAACATTAACAAAAAAATAATACCTTCTGTAACATATGTAGCTATTGCTCATTCTTAGTTAATCTTAGTTAATGCATTAACTAACGTTAAATAATGAGACCTTATTGTAAAGTGTTACCTGTTGTTCTTTATAATTCTTTTGCACTTTAATCTGTTTGAAACATTTTACTTTATATATTTTTTTGTGTATTGCGTTATTGTATTTAAATGTTCATAGTTCTTTTTGTTGTAAGAAAAAGAGTTTTTAAACCTGTTATAGTATGACAACACTTTTTTTGCTACTTATTTAAATATTGTGATAAAACCTTCAGCAATTATCGCAACATGAAAATTTAATACCGTCACATGCCTATTCAAGACAAAATAAAAAATAATAATAATTCAGAACAAAATCCTGTAGTAAAAAAAAAGGACTTATTGACAAATATGGAATTGTCTTTTATCAACACAAAATATAAAACTGACTTTGTAACAAAGAAAAATAGAATAATTAAAGGAGTGTCATGGAATTAAATATTATTGACAAAAAAAAAAAAAATGCCAGTCAAGATTCCACACAACCAATACAGGTGATTTTGACCCCCTAAATGAAGGCTTGGAGTAGTGATTCTTTTTTTCTTTTTTTTTCCTGAACCCATGAAAGTACAATTGATGATGTGAGCGCCACATGAGGTGACAATTGTTCTGTCTTCTCACTATGTGTAGCACTGAGAAGAAGTATCATGCAGACAAAAGCCTAAAGACAGCAAGAGCACTGAGAAACCATGGGCAAGTATTATGCCGATTGAAGTAGGTGGGGCCATGCTAAATAGAAAGAGCATGTTTGATGTAGGCTATCTAAACAACAGGCGCTATTCGCTCCACCTGCTGAGCTGTCAGATGGAGAAAAGAGGATGTTAGTAGAGGGTATCATTGCAGAGTCTTTCTATGGAGAGGTCTCTGGTGGCGCAACCCACAGCATGTCCTCTTTTACACCACCTGACATACATATCCAACTAAGATGCTAATTAGCAGCAGTGGCTAATGGGTTTGGAGGGGGAACACAAAGGCTACACAACATTTTAATCACCCAACATTCTCCTGATGCAGTGAGTGGAATTAATTGAGGGGAAGAGTGGAGAGAGTGATTTGACGAAAGGTACCACGAGACACAAAGACAGGAAGCTGATGGAGAGATCCGTTGTGGTTTTCAAAGTGGAGATAAGCAATCTACACTCGGACACGGACATATTCACTCATTCACACGTAAGCCTCTGTTGGCACGACCTCATTTGAGAGCCAACAAGCACAGACTGTAGCCATCAGACTGTCCACAGCACAAAGGACAGGAAAAAAAGACAGTTTAAAATCGAACAAAAGCCTAAAATTCTGACATGCTCAAACATATTTTTACTGCTTTCTGTTTCTGGTTCCCACCATGAAAGTCACAGAAAAGCTAATTATTCTATACAGAAAAAAGACTCAAGTTATGCCAGAGCAGTTTTCAACTGGTGGGTAATTTAGTGAGAGATCACCATTCCAGTGTTTGGGTTTGAAAAGATCAATAGAGCAAAACTGTTATTATGAGTTTGGATCCGATTCTTTTGTGATATGCGCTCCGCAACCCATAGTTCATTAGTGACAGCACTTGTTATCTCACATACTACAGTTTAATTTACAGTCAATAAGTGCTCTTATGTGCACTTTAAAAGTTCGATTTTAGTTGGACTGAAGCAATCATTTGTCTTTTTAGCCCTACTAAAATCATACTAGTCTAGATTTTTGCAAAGTCAAACTAACAGACCTAGATAATGTGATTGTGGCTCTACATTCATTCAGCACGTCCAGTATACATGTTAATCGGACTACAATCAGCCTCGATGTTGCGTGTTTGCTGTGAAAGACTGTGAATGTAATAGGCAATGTGCATTTTATCCTTCAAATATTTGACTATGCATTGTGTCACGTACACTACCTTTCAAAAGTTTGTGTTTGGTAAGCTTTAATGCTTTTGAAAGAAATCTCTTATGCTCATTGCTCAAGGCTGCATTTATTTGATCAAAAATACAGTAAAACAATGAAATAATGAAATGTTACAATTTAAAACGTCAATTATTTCTGTGTTGGCAAAGCTGAATTGTCAGTAGTCATTACTCCAGTCTTCAGTGCCACATGATCCTTCAGAAAACATTCTAATATGCTGATTTGATGCTCAAGAAACATTTCTTACCATAATCATATAATACTTTAAGTCCCCCTGGTTTAATTCAGCCATGTTTGAACCAGAAACTGATTCAGAAGAAGTGGAAGAGCGAATTATACAGGATCGTCTGCAAGATTGGTAATGCGTTTTATGTATCGCTCTCTACAACATCAGACACATAACGGTAATTAATATGATTAGCCTTTTGCTTGACTACATTATCAAACAGCTAATAATGTGTTGCTAATGCTACACAAACCATGTTCCCGTGTGCCATCTTTGTCTGCCTTCTAAAAATCAGTATCCTTAGAAATGCTTTGAACAACTTAGAACGTCAGTGGAGAAAGAAATATAGTTCATAATAACATCATAATATACATCAAACACACAATTCACCTGCTATATTTCTAAATGTACATGATTTTACATGTCAACAGAAAATTATACCAGGATAACCTGGCTTCTCTTGAGATGAATACAATTTCTCCCACTCAGTCTACAGCCTTCTAAGGGAAGGACTGTGCATTTGTAAACGTTGAAGCTGGTTCTTAGACAAAAACACACCTACTGAAAATAGCCCAAAAGTAAAAGCCTGTTTTTACACCACCCACTAGTATTAAGAGCAGATCATACATTAGGCGGAATGAGGTAAATAACACGTGCTTGCCTCATAACAACTTATTACATAAAATTAGTAGGTGTGATCCTCCATGCAAGGGGTGGGAATCGGTGTTGAAAAGCTAAGTTATTCTGTTTTCAACACTGATGAGAACCAACGAGGTTAATGACCAGATTGTGAAAACAAATTTATGCTGTGGCAGGAGGCTTTTTGAGCAGCTGTTCAGATAGATGATCAACCGAACAATTTGTCATGTTCAGTGAAAATTGTTGTTGTCCGCCTCCGCAGTGTCAATCTAAACAACTTGCTCTGTTACGAGAGAGACGCTTCACAAATTCTTTTACTCCAGAGAGGCATTGTGGGTTCTAAACAATATCGGCACTCTGTCTTAATATTAAAGTCCTTGAAGAAGTTATATCTTTTTTCATCATGTATAAAATATGTTCAGTGTCCCTGCGCTGCAGCTAAGGGTTGACAGGAGCCAGCTGTTTTTTTGTTTTTGTTTTTTCATTTTATTTGTAATCTAAGATTAATTCACTGGAATTCATCTCTCTGTTCCGAGCTCACATCACAAAAATACGGCAGGCTTGAGTGTGTAAGTACACGCTCAGACGAGGGCAATACACACTTCTGAATGTAAATTCTGCTATCAGGATTCAGTATTATTGGCTCGTGATTCACAAGGGTGTCTGCAAAAGGGAGGGCACACAAGAAAGAAAAGATCAGAGTGAGAAGAGGAATAAAAAAAGAATGAGCAACGATGAACAGATTGTCGATGATGAATGGGGAAATGATAGTGAATAAGCAAAACTATGAATCTGACAGATTAAAAAACATGAAGTTGATAAAGAACAGCATATTTATTTGATGATAACAAGAACATTTCTCAAAGAGATAATTAGATCAGAGTTTTTGAGAGGAGCCGAGTAGCTTCGCTGAGTGAAGGAAGTGGTGAAAAGAAAAAAGAAAATATAAAAAAAACAATAAAACATTTGAAAAAATGACTGCACAAAAGAGCTGAATCCCTCTGTCTTATGTTGATAATCTAAAAGGACAAAGAGAGGAATTAATAACTTGCTACATCAAACGTGGCTGACTAAGATCATCCCGATTCTTGCGAAGCAAACACAATTTGCTTATGAATTCTAATGAATCTTAAAGAGAATCCATGCGAATGAATCTCTTCTGATGTTTACATATTAATTAGAGGTGGTGCCATGAATTAACGACTCTGCAGATGTAAGAGATTTTGCATGTTCAAATCTAGAGATGTAAAGAGTTTCTGACAAGCTTCATGAGGAGATATGATAATGTTCGTTGGAGCAAAGAGGAGGGAGACAGGCTGAAAGGAATGGGATTAGGAACAGCATGCCTCTGAACTGCACACTCAGGAAAGATAGGAAGTCTGACTCAACACACTTCAAACTCAGACAAGATCTCTAAAAGATGAGTACACCAGTTTTGGCAAGACTTGATCCACACTAGTGAAAACAAACCAAGCAAAGAACCCAAAATACACAAAGGGGGCTCTTCAGAGTGAAATACTGTTACTAAGACTCAAACAAATCGCTCTTCATTTGTAAACAGCGCATGTTACCTCAAAAGGTGTGTTTTGGTGTGTGTTTTCGAGCCTTCTGAAATCTATATCAGAGCTCCTTTATTCTGCTCATCATATGGTCTATTTATAAATCATATTGTGAACATCCAGAGTAGAAACTCTCCTGTGTTTCATGGGCAAGGCAGTTTTTGAAATATGGACTTCACTGCAACTCATCACAGCCATAATTCAGTGATTTTATCGGAGACATGGTGTGTACATCTGTGTGTGCCCTGCATTTTGAACTGACTTTCTCCACAGCTTTGGTGTTTTGTTTTTGTTGTTGTTTTTAACTAAACATGCAATAATTAAGCTAATGATTAAATGCAAGCAAAATGAAATAAAAGCTTTTACCACAGCCACAGTTTATACACATTTGAATTACTATATAAAGCTGGCAATCTTTTCGTATTTACCTATTTTGCACATAAATAAAATGCCTACTGCAACACAGATGTAAACTCATCACATCTCTGATGGGTTTTCATAAATCCACTCTAATTAGACAATCAATGTAATTCTCAAAATTAACCTGTCTCTTCTAAGATTTATCGCTAACACTTCACAAGTAAATATATTAGGTATCATGAACTAACAAACAGTAAATTTACAGCATTTAATCTCGGTTAAAGTTAAGCTCTGCATATACTAAAACACTTTCAATAAGTTGTATGAAATAATATTTGGTAATGTATTATGAATAATGGCAAAAATATTGTGAGAAAATTAAAAGTATTGCTCATTGTTAGTTTATGAAACCTAATGTGTTAACAAATTAACCCAGGGCATTATCGATTTACGCTAGGGCTAAACATTAGTCGACTAGAAGAGGCTTAGTCGACCAAGATTTTATTAGTCGGTTAGTCGCAGAAAAAAACTCCACAGGAAGTGGCGAAGTCAAGCAGCCTGTGATGGACAGATCGTTAACGGCGTGTCCCTGTGGTAATTACACTATGTTGGGCAGGAAATCCAAACGTTCGCCTATCATCGATCGTCCTCAAATATGGCATTTGAAACATGTAAGTAGTAGCAACTTTACATGGCTGCTTGCTCTAACATTAACAAAATGTGCGCTATTATATATCCAAGTGTTCGTGTGGAGTGTGGAAGGCAGCTAAGTTACTGCATGACATGGAGGGGCTGGCATGATCACTTGCATTTTTTCAACTTATATTACATTTTTTTGTCATACATATAAGAGTAATGCATCATTCTGAACTGTAAAGGGTCTACTTTTATTTGTATACACTCAAAATAAACAAACTTTTGTAAAATAAAGAGAACAAACAGGATGTACTTTGTGCCGTCTTTGTCTGCAGCTGACACTGACTCAGAAAACACTATTATGTTTATCAATTAATAATGAAAATATTATTTTATAATAATAAACTTACATAAACTTGCTATTTTATCCAACAACTTCATAACCATTACTACCAATACCAATATAAATGTGCAATTAGTCAACTAATGGCTTAAATGAACGGCTACTAGTCGACTAGAAAAATCTTTAGTCGGGGGCAGCCCTAATTTAGACTACTGTTCAAAAGTTTAGGGTCAAAGTTTTTTCAAGTTTTTTTTTGTTTGTTTGTTTGCTTGCTTGCTTTTTGTTTTTTAAAGATAAGTAATACTTTTTATTAAGTAAGGATACATTAAACTGATCAAATGTGAGAAAGACATTTATAATTTTACTAGGGCTGCAACAACTATTCGATAAAATCGATAATAATTGATAATGAAAATCATCGGCAATGATACATTATCGATTAGTTGGGTCTGCCCACCGTGCACGGAAGACTTCCGCCAGTCGTGTCAAATTACAGCACTGAATAACGCATTTCTATGGACAAAATGCATCTAAAAATAGTGGATGAAGCAGAGTGAGCTGCTGCGGGAAAGGTTCGTGATCCAAGCTGCCCAAAACATGAGAACTCTTTATTTTAAGCTTCAAGCTAAAGCATTAGCGTAATGGCTTGCCCTGTCAGTCGCTTTGACAGATGCATGTGCGTCCTCAGCGCAAAACATTAATTCTACATCTATATCCTTATCTGTAAATGTTACAAATTCACGTGAGCATTTCCATTTTGCATAAAGGTTCGTCCTGACAGTCTGCGTCAAACTTCACACTGTAATGAATGAGCGCGGCGCGCGCACCCGCGTCAGACAGACGCGACGCAGGAGAGAGGGAGACAATTAATATTCAGAACAAAAATATTAATTTTGCTGAAATATCTGTTGTTTAAAGTTAAATTTAGATTTAAAAATCGACATGTCATTCAAGTATTTTATGAGAGTAGTAACTGTAAAGGGATAACAACATGTAATTGAATATAAATGTAAGATGTTTCTTATAGCCTATTTACAGGATAAAGAAATGACAGTAAGAGGTGATTGTGTCCAGAGTGAATGTGTGTGTTCCTGCAAAACATTTATCTTGCCTGTTGGTTAACACCAAGTTTGTGTTTTACTTTATTATCTTTATTACTATCTTCATTTTTAATGTAGAGTAGAGATTTAAACTATATTCACTATATACAGTGCTAAAGTTATTAGACATCTGATACCCAATGTATGGTTTATGCCACAGGTCAGGGCAGCCTGAGGTTTTGGTGATTACTCAAATAATTTTTCATATATTGTAAGCTACAATATATTTATTGTTGTTATCCATGAATTTTTGATTTTACTGTTTTACAAGAAAGGCAGGAAAAAGTAAAACACTTCATAGTTGTTGTTTTTTTCAGATGCCCAATTACAGTTATTAAGTTTTTTTTTTTTGTATTATGTGTGAATAATATTTAGAAACTATTTAGTTGTTTCAGTTTGTAATAAATGTTCCTTGTAATAAATATTAGTTTCCTAATAAATGGCAATACCATTTTTAGCTTTAAACAAGTTTTTGATCGAATCCTAAAATATTTGTGTTCTCTCTTAATTATGACAGGTAGTCTAATAAATTAAGCACTGTATGTTTTCATAGAATTCAATTGGCGCATTTGTTTGAAGAACATTGGGCAGGATGTGCAATACTGTTTTTTTGTCAATAAAAAAAAAAAAATTAAAAAAATAGGATTTTTATCTGATTAATCGAAAAAATAATCAGCCAACTAATCGATTATCAAAATAATCGTTAGTTGCAGCCCTAAATTTTACATAAGATTTATTTTTCAAATAAATGCTTTCTTTTTGAATTTTGTATTTTTAAAAAATATCAAAAAAAAAAATGTCACGGTTACCACAAAGTTATTTTAAATTGTAATAATATTTCACAAATTACTGTTATTTACTGTATTCTTGATCAAATACACGCAGCCTTGGTGAGCAGAAGAATCTTCTTTCAAAAATATTTTAAAAAATCTTTCCAACCCTAAACTTTCAATGTAAGTATATCTATACTCAATACTTTGTCTATTCATACATAAAACGGCAAAAAACTGCTTTCTGTCTCACACAATTAAAGCATTTAAAATGATTGGCACTAAATGACTACAAACATGACATTTAGCCTATGCAAAACACCAGATGAGTTGAATGAGGCCCTGGAAATAAATCACCATAAAACTCGAGTATGACTAATTACTGTCTGAAGGATGCTACTGTTTAGAAAAAGCTGGACTTTCAGCCGCTTTCACTTTCATCCAGGATATTCTTTCTCTGGAAGTGAGTCATTGCATTTTGTGTTGTTGTTCTGAGAGCCGAGGGACTTCTTGACGTTTTATGTTTGAATGAATGTCATGCTGATTACTCCTTGCTGAGTGATTTGGTATTTAATGCTCATACACTTTGTGAAAGAACTGCAAGGAAGAAACGGCCCATGCAGAGAAAAGACCAAACAATAATAACTTGCTGAGAATGAAACAGTAAAGAAAAAAAATATAGAAGATATGCAAGACTACTATACACACAGTAGTCATGTTTCTACTGCCAGTGTTACTAGCTATTTTAAATAACATATGAAAGTAGTATATGAAAGTCTGATCACAATTTAAATGCAATAAAGTAACACTGACTCAAGTTACACATATTTCTTCCAGCTAAAAATTAATGAACGACAAAGTATTTAAATGCAGCAGAGTCATGAAAAAAATTATATAGCATATTATATGTGGGCAGAGACGAGTCATATATATAGAACATAACACTTGATTACAGTATCTGACAGAAGACATGAACGCTTGACTTCATTCTCATTAGTAATTGTTGCATCAGCTACTGCACCTTTGCATAAAGTCAAACATTTCTCAACTCTGTCACATAGCTAGACAGACACGCACACATCAGCAACAATCACTTACTATGTCTTCATGTTACCAGAACACGGTCAAGGTGGCAGTGAAAAACTGAATCACCACACAGGCAAAAGTTCATTTCAAGAATCAACAAAGCGGTGTTGATGAAGTTAGGTGATTTATAAAAACAGTGCAAATGGAAAAAGAAATGGTTTGATTTTATGATATTTATTTTATGATATTTCTCTATGAAGCATACCCTTCAAAGACAAATTACAGAAAAATGCACAGTACAAAATCTTCCAAGGGTGAAGTCATTATGTATATTAACAATGATTTAGGACAAATGTAATGTAATGGAAAACTACCAGGAATGTTTGGAGTTGGTAAGCAGCTTAACTGTTTTCATCATCGATAATACATTTACATTAGCCAGGTTTCCATCCAAGGATTTTTCTGCGAAAAAAGGTTTAGTGCTTCAAAATGTTTAGCGATATAGCTGATGGAAATGCCATTTGTCGATAAAATTTCTCAAATGACAATATTCTTCTGTTTATCTTTAGCGCATAAATTCTATGTATTACTTCAAATTTCGAAAAATTGGTTTGGAAACACTTTTTTTTTTTTTTTTCGAGTAAAAGGGCTTTAACGCAAATAAATTTGGTGTCACATGACAGAATTGGCCTATAGCCTGCAGCGTCCGCGTGGTGTTGCTCCCGATAAAGCACCGTTTCTCTATAGTTCAAAGATGCATCACAAGGATGAGGAAAATCTCTGCAGCTTGACAAAAATAAGCAGGGTTTCTGTCAAATTAAGGAAGACTGTTGGGAGTTTTCAACGCAGACAAAAATAAAGGTAAAATAAAATACAGAAATGTTACTTCTGTATCTGAATTAATAAAATGTGCTGTCATAAAATTGTGAGTCTGTTTCGAATTCATGATCAGAAGTGGTTTTAGACAAATGAAAATCAACATGACACTTGTAAATAAAATCATTTTAAAAGTGCAATTTATCAATAGGCTATAGAATTTCTCAAATAAATTAGGAAAATAAAGTGGTTGGAAAATAAAGCTCTAATAGAAGCTCTAATGTGGCAATAAGCCTCAGTTTAGCTAATGCAGACAATATTTATAAAAAAAAAAAAAAAAAAAGAAAGAAATACGCAAATAAAATGTTTACAGCTGCATATGTCTCTGAAAAAAAAAAAGTATGTTTTTGATCGGTTTGATGTTATTTAACTCTGAAACCAGAACGAGTAACTTTTTTGCTTTGAATGATCTGCTTTGAATGCGTTCTCGGCTACGTCAAACCGTGACTGGCTTGACTGTTCACATGTTGACATGTTCAAGCCGTTAAATATTGTTGCAATATGGAAAGACTTAATATTTCACTGTACCAGTCTTTTTATGGAGCCTAAATGTTTTTGCATACCGGACAAATGAGCTGCTCTGTGTCCAAACCTGCGCTTCGTCAAATAAAGGCAAAATGTAACTGTAAAACATGGCAGTACAGGGCTAATCATTTACATTTTTAAATTATACTGAAATCAAAAAACAGTTATTTTAAGTTGTACAAATATATTTCACAATGTTACTGTTTTTACTGTATTTTTATCATCAAATAAATGCAGTCTTTGTGAGCATAAGAGACTTCTTTTAAAAAACATAAAGAAAAAACCTTACTGACCACACAGTGTGTGGCAGGATTTTGCAGCCTCTGGAGTCGTAGCTATACATTGCAGATGTGGTGTGGTGCTTCTCTTCCAGTGCACGACCCCCTTAAGTCAAATTCCCTGTAGCTCAAACAGTAGAGCATGCTGCTAGCAACACCAAGGTCATAGGTTTGATTCATAGAGAATGCATGAACTTATAAAAAATGTATACACCTTGAATGCAACGTAAGTAGCTCTGGATAATAGCATCTGCCAGATGCGTTAATGTAATGTAAATAGCATGTACCAGACATGCATATGCAGTAGACTACACTCAGAGTAGCAGAAACAGCAAATAACATGTACAGGGACAAATAATTTTAGCAGTTCCTCACACAGGACTAAAATAATATAAATGCATACATTTTTGATGATCCTCCAGTACTGCACAAACTCCGCTCAAAGCAGAGATCCAAGACGTTCCACACCACACCGGCACAAAAGTCAAACCGCCTGAAGGGCCACTCAACGTCTATACACCAACATAAGCTGCTCGTGTCACAAAAAGATCACAGAACAAAAGGATCTTCCAAGTTGATGGTGTTTTAGGAGCAGAAGCCAGACACACACAGCATTACTCCCGAATCAAGCAGCTCATTGTGACACGTGAATGATGTGGATATGGGCAGTCAGTGAGCGTGTGGGGTTTGTGTGCAGAGCGAGTTGACTGATTGAGACCTAATGCGAGGATTGATGGAGAATAGATGCAGCGTTCGCCGCGGATCACGGCCAAACCCTGCTGTGTCAATCTACTTATCGCCACACCTGCGCCTCATTCAAAAACTTTAATGTTCGCCACAGGCTCTCAGTAATGCTAGTTATTAATCTAAAATTTGCTTTTGGAACAAGCATCACAAAAACTCGCCCTTTTAATTTTCACTCCCCCCTCTCAGCTTGCCAACAACAAGGAGAGTGTATTACTAAACAACACTTGACTCCATGCCAAATGAGTATGTAGAGAGCGCAAAGAAGATGCGAAAACTGAGAATTGGCAACGCATTTCGACTCCACCAGGATAGGCAGAGCCGAAAGAGGAGTGGGAGGAGGGCAGGAAAATCTGTGAGGTCACACCCAATATCCTGTGTAATATCCAACTGGCATCCTATCAGCATCGCTGTCTTTTGGTATAATCTCTCAAGCTCTCACATGAATTGAGGTGACGCATATTGACATCCTCAAAGCAACTCTCTAAAACAAGGGTTTGTATTTCTTGAGAGGATGTTTGTATGTGTTTATTAAACTCAAGAGGTTTAAAGAGTGCAATGACAGGCATCAGGCTGCAAAAGAGGGTCTGAGACGCAGAAAATGATACGTACAGCGATGGAGAGAGGAACAAATGATATGAGATGGATATCAATAGTGCTTATGAGGAAAATCAACTGTCAAAACAGCTGTACTTTCAAAAACAAATTGTACTTCCATTTGTGCTTGATAGAAATATCAATCAAAGACTCGCTCTACAAACAGTCCAATCTCATCTCTTCCATAATAGAAAACAACAAAAAAGCACAGCAGAACAGAAAACTCCCAGTATACATAGCAACTGTGAGGAATATGGGTAAAATGCAGAGAAGAGACTGAATTCAGACCCTCCGCCAGGCTCTCTGAGGTCCTTGAGCTGATAATAATCTGCTGTACTTGCATATGCAAAATCCTCAAGTCTCATTAGCCAGAAACCTCCTTGGGACAGCTTATTTTTCCCACGACAACCTAAGTGAAAATATCCACACCCGACGCTTCAGGAACTCACGAAACAGAGCCATTGCGGCTCTCGGCGGACAGTCTCTTTATTTGAGAGAAATGCACTTTTAAACTGTTGTCTTGGCTTTGTGTTGGTGAACGATGATTAAATTACAAGTACGAGGACAGAGTGCCGTGGTGGCCTGACACACAAAGCAATTATAGGATGCATAAACAAACACTTATAATGACTGAAATGCCCTTTTCCACATGGCTGGTTTTCCTGGTCTGTTTTTTGATGATGTTTTTTCTTCTCGTTTTCTTGCCTGTACTTGCAGACTCATCATATGTTATACATCCGGGAAGTCCATTTTCTCCCTGGTGTATCTGACTATATCAAAGAGTAGCACTAATGAAACGGATAGGAAAATAGGAAAATGCAGTTTTGGCTTCTTGAATATTTCATACATTTCTCAGTGAGGAAACTGCCCTTTAGTGTTTTTTTGTTTTGTTTTTTGTTTTTGGTATATAAGTTGCTTTTTCAACTAATTTATACAGAGTACAATACAAAAATACTAGTTCAAATGTCAAACAACTGTGACACCATCACATAATTAAATACATCATTAAATAAATAAATGTAAAGTACTTTATACATTAATCTTAAAATCTTATATCTGTGGCAGATCACTTTATTAAGGCAATGTTTATTTTTTTACTGTAACTAAAACTAAAAATTGATGTTAAAATGAGTGCCAGATGCTGAATTCAGTTTAAAGTTGTATTGTTTATGTACAAGGGCTTGCATGTGTAGCAGGGATATGTTGATACTCCATATTATAAATCATTTTTGTCATTTTTTGTTTTGTTTTTATTTGTTATGGGTTATTTCATTTTGAAGGAAGGTTGCGTGCTCTTATTAAGGGTAACGATCACAGTATGCACGTCGGCTGATGTCATACATAGGTGAGAGGTTGAAATAGTAAAAATTCAGGTTCATCCTCTTTCCGGCGATGTCAATAAAGAGGAGAGGTACGGTTTCACAAGGTCCGTTCATCTGATGTTAAATTATGTTTTATAGGTGTTAATTTCATGTTTAAATGATCAATTGTGAAAAAGTATTCCATGTGATGTTACATTTAATCATTAGTTAAAGTTATCAATATGTTAAATAAAGGATATTTGAGTGCTGTTAATGGGTGAACATTGTACTGCTAGACATGGTGGCATGTTGTATGCGTCGCGTGCGATGTGTTAGTGGCTAAACGGCTAAAGTTGTGATTATATATATATATATATATATATATATATATATATATATGTATGAAGAGTTTGGTTCTAAAACACTATAAATCCATTTTGATTGATTTGAGTAAAAATGTTTTTTCTTTACCAAGAAAACGGCAGGATGAAAACCACTATTTTCTGTTTCAAACTTTAACATAGCATCTTTTGGTTATAAAAACATTAAATATTCAAATCTAGATTTTGATTTTCAAAAGTTTAATTATAAAAACGTATTATTTTTTCCCCAAAATGCAATAAATCCATAACAGGTTTTTTTTTTTTTTTTTTTTTCAAAATGCAATTAATCCATCAATATAAAAGTTATTTTTCATATTGAAAATACACAACAAAGTAAGTTGATTCACATATATGACAGACTCTGAACTTTGTCAATACTAATATTTTATACAGGCATTTGACAAAAAATACATTCAGTCATCGCTCCCAAAATGAATTCAACGAGACATCTTGTTAATGCTATAAATTACTTGAGTGCCTCATCTTCTTAATCTCCTCATGTAAATGATTAGGATAAACTAGGATAAGGAAAACTAGGATGCCGGGTGTATTCAGAGCACCGCCATTACTGTTTACAGTGCGTGGAATGGTGCGCTGTGATTGGTTGAGCGGATATATCGCATTCTGCAGAGAAGGGAGAGTGGCATTTGTCGCGTTTTGGAAAGAAAGGGAGAAAACATGACAGAATGACACGGCGGATGTCGCATTTTGCGCAAAATTAATAAATGACATTTCAATACCGACCAGATACAATACTGATTTTGGCAGAAACTAAATTTATCGCGTTTTGGAACCAAATTTTTTATATATATATATATATATATATAAATGTTGTATATTTTGTAAGTAAGTTATAGATACTTTCTAGTTTATGAATATAATGGATATAACGTTCGAGAAGCAAGCTGTGTGCTCTCTTTCCAGTGATGCCACTAGAGAGGAGAGGCAATGCAGAGCAAGTATCGGAGATAACAGTGCTTGTCCATTTGTGTTTTGCTATGCAGGCATTGTAATTAAATCACCATTGGCAAAATCCAGCTTTATTAACATCACAAAAACAACACAACGCAGAGGAACAACTGCTACACATGATTTACCACCTTCTTACATTTCTGACCTCATCTCTATACTACAGTCATTTAGGCTCTGGAATGACCGGCCATTTGACATTAAGTCTTTACTAACTCTTGATCACGTCTCAAAGCATGCTTTTTTTTAGCTTTTGAATCAGTGTGTACTAAACTAAAGTGTGTACTTTTGTTGTGCGTTTTTAATTTGTATAATGTAAAGCACTTGTACAACAGTTTTTAAATCTGATTGAAATATTTGGTTCCATCCATTGATTTGCACTCCATCAATACAACTAGATGGGGCACAAATTAAAGTCAACACAAAAGTTCAAGTTTCTCAGGGATGTCTCCAGAATGGAAGGCTCTGCAATACTTTTAAATGAGCTTTAAGTTTGTTGAAGTATAAACTGCAAAATGATGCAGATTTTATGTGTGGCACTATGTATGATTTATAGAGCAAACAACACCAGATTTTATTAGTGACAAAATTAACGGGCATGAAAACATACGTTTTGTGAAAGACAAGGTAATGCAAAAATATACGGATTTATTAAAAACTCTCAAGCTTTAAAATCAGAGACCCACATCCAGCGCCACCCACCAACATCCAGCTGTGCTTCTAGTGCAAATCTAACAAATATGCATCTCAGATGCAAAATTCAGCTAATAAAAACTCATGTTCCTTGGTGCATTTAAAATATTTAAGACTTCTAAAAAAAGAAAAAGTCAAACATCACCCGAAGGAGCATTTAAAACATTACCGCATATCAGTTTTGGCAACAATAAAACAACAGGGTGCTAAGCACTTTAGGCTGTTTCACAAGAGTGTAAATTTGTGTTGATGTGTTGTCAGTGTATGTATCCACCTTTTTCCTGAGCAAACAATGAGTGCCACCATGATGGATTTTAATTCCGTTTGGATGCTGTACTAGACAAGAGAAAACAAGCACGGTGTGCAGCACTTAAGTAAAATACTCCCCATAAAAGGCATATGTGCGCTCTTATCATTTTGAGGACAAAACCCCTCAAACTTCACCCGATTGGGAGCTGTGTAGGATATGAGCGCCCATCTGTTTTCAATGTAGCTAACTTCAGGCAGCTTCATATCATCTACACACTCATTAAACTTTGACGGGTGAGGCACTGATAAAAGATGGTCATTGCGAAACTGTAAAGTGATGGTACTATGGAGCCATGTGCTTTTTCAAACCATTTTAATAAGTTTAACATTACATTATCAGTTTAGAAAACACTAATTTGACTAAAAAACCCAGGAGACCAGAAATGTAAAGAATAATTCCGCTACGAGTCAAGCAAGACTTCTGCGTTCAGGAAAAAAGTAGATATTACCATTAAAAAATTAATGTACAGTTGCTACTACTACTATTAGTAGTGTAATCAAAATTACTTCTACTATATTATTGGTGGTGCTTGTACTTCTAGCAGTAAGGCAAGCATCTCTATATTACTACTGCTATTTCTCATACAATTAGTGATCTGAATAAACCTCTAAGCTCAAGTATTAAACTTTGGCTCATAACTAGACCTGCTTGAACTATGGACATGAATGCTACCACAAATCATGTGGCTTGTTGAGCAAAGGTGTGCTAGTACATAGAATTTTCACTGTGGGAAGACAGAGTAGGCAAAATAAACTTAAACGTACTTTAAATAAGGGACTCGGGCTACTTATAGTAACCATAGATATTGGTGGTGGTCTCTTTTGAATCGAGGCAACAACCACCTAACAACCACCCGGAACACCCTACTTTAAACTACCATGATAAAACCCCCTTAGATTACCGTAGAGACACCCTGGCAACCACACACACCCCTAGCATCACAGTGGCAATCCTTGCATCAGCACCACTCACATTTTCATCAGGAAATGTAAAAATCTACAACTTCTACTTCAGAAGTTGCTGTACACTGTATATTTTCAAATATATGTGCTGCCTCTTCTCCAGTGAACTGGAGACTGTGTGTGTGTGTGTGTGTGTGTACACTTCACACTGCCTGAGGTGAGGCTGTAAGATCGAGAGCTCAGCGGTAGCTCTCTAGATTACTCCATTTCCTATGCTCTGATTACCAGGGGCTGAGGTGAGCTGATCTATAGAACCCAGCATCCTGAAATCCTGTTCCAGAGAAAGAGTGTGTGATACAGAGAGAGAGAAAGGCATGTTAATGAACTTCATTCCTATGCCACATGGTCATTAATCTACAATTAGAGCACTCTGTGAGCCTGCTGGTCCAAGACAGCCAGCTATAAATATTGACTATTTAGCATGTGAGGAGATATACTGTCCATGTTCTGCTACATAAACGACAAGGATATGCATACAGTATTCTGGTACATATAATAGGGGACATAGATCTGCTTTTCTTTAAAGGGGTCCTTGATTATTATTTCACTTTTTTAACTTTAGTTAGTGTGTAATGTTGCTGTTTGAGCATAAACAACATCTGCAAAATTACGATGATCTAAGTTCAATGCAAAGGGAGATATTTTCTTTTACAGAAAGCTTCTTCCCGGGTTAGTGACATCACAAAACCCCAAAATTTACATAAACCCTGCCCCCGGGAACACACAACAAAGGAGGTGAGGCCATGTTGGGCTGCTTGAGTTGTTGTAGTAGAGTGTTGTTACCATGCCGTCATTTTACTGCAACGCTGGATTTGCACAAAAGATTAACATGATGGCACATGCTAGTCGATGAGTTGAATCAACTCTACAGGAACTACATAAATTTATCCACTAACCATTCAGAAACATCCAGTTGCATTCTAAAAGTTGTAACTTCTTCCTGAGTCTCTCCATCAGTGTCCAACTCCGGTTTGAACAATGTAAGACTGAACACCGTTACTGACAATCGTCATTTTGGCTGCGTGAGATTCTCCAGCTTTCTTGTTGTTGAGCAACCAAAGCGCAAACTGTTAAGGCTCTGCCCTCTTCTGGAAAGCAGCTCATTTGCATTTAAAGGGACAGACAGAAAAACTGTGTGTTTTTGCTCACACCCAAATAGGGGCAAATTTGTCAAGCTATAATAAATCTGTGCGGTATTTTGAGCTGAAACTTCACAGACAGAGTGGGGACACCAGAGACTTATATTACATCTTGTAAAAGGAGCATTATAGAACCCCTTTAAAGAAATGTAGAAAAGTTTCCAAAGATGTCCAAAAAATGACATCTACACTGAACTAAAGAAGCCTTGTGTACTGCTCTAAATTTACCCTTTTAAGAGCATGTCTGTTAATCACATGAAAAAGAAGAGGGAACATTCTGTGCAGCATTTATGCGGTTATTGTCCAATATAAATATATGTACTCAAAACCCCCACAGTAAGGTTAATGAAAAGTATGGTATTGGGAACTGAATCAAGAAAGAGAAATAGAGAGACAGAGAGAGACAGGGTGCACAGAGGCATTCAGAGAATGCAGACCACAGGTGTTCTTGGCCTCTTGAACTGATTTAACCAGTATGACTGCATAAAGATAGAGCATTATTGCACACAAGTGCAACAAAAGCAGACACCCAAATGCACAGCAACAACTATTCCTACTGAATAGACGTTTAAATTTGATATATTTCATAGTTACTAAATTAACTTTTGTGGACTAGGATAGAACAACAAGTATTTCTTAAACACATCACATGGGTTGAATTTCCTGTCATTCCGATTCAACTTCCTGTGGGTGTGACCAATTTAATTCCAATTCACACCCGTGAATCGAAAGGGACCCAATTCTTCGATTCTAAATTTTGCCAAGATTGCAAATAATCCTTTAATGAAAATTCTCATGATTCACACATCCCTTGGATTAAAATCCGTTAAGACTTGAATCTATTTATAAAAAAAATAAAAACTTTATTTTTGTCCCAAGTAATTATTCTCACTGGTCGCATTTACCATTTATAACGTGGCAATTTGCCAATTCTGCACATTAGTGAAATAATTCATTCTCAATCATGTCCTTCATGTTCAAAAACCAGCTTTGAGAAGACTATATCAGTGAGAGACTCTGCTTTCACCAGTTTTAAAAGGATTTAATCTCTTTATTTCCCTTTCGAGGGAACTCGCGCTGCGTCCGATAGGATCGCTTTGGGAACGCCCTCAGCGTGATAGCGTCTGATGCACGTCTGTCAACTAGTCCAACGGCGAGAGTGAACGTCACGGGCGGATGACGTCACGACCAGGAAAGGATAAATACACATCCGGCGAGACCGGCTTCAGCTTTTTTGCCTCAGCTAAGCGCTCTATGTGAAACTGTCTTTGTCTATTTATTGTTGTCTGTCCCGATATAGTGCAGCTCAATATATATACAGTTATGGCGAACACACAGGCATTTAAACCATGTACTCCTCCCTGCCCTCGTTTCCTGACGGGTAGGGATACACACGATTTGTGCGTGATGGGTTTGGGAGCGGAGCATGCTCTTTCAGCCTTCGAGGGGGCTGAATGCGAGCATTGTGAAAAGCTTCCTTTAAGGACGCTCCGCTCCCGCCTCGCACTTTTCGAGGAAAGTGCGCAGGCAAGCGTTCCCCACGGCTCTGGGCCCGCGTCTGCCGAGGCGGCGCGGAGAAAGATGTTGTGGGGTTCGCAGATGGATCTGTCAGCGGGGCTTGAGACGGGCATGAGTGCTCTTTCTCAGCCTTTACCTGGCAGATCCCTCGCCCCCTCGCTGGTGTCGGAAGCCCGCCCCGCGGCTTCTTCCGCCCAGGGAGAGGGCTCGTCGCGTCAGCACTCTAGTTCTGAGGAATTGGATGTGCTGAGCGTCGATATGGGGGAAGATGACTCGCCATCACTTTCCCCTGAGTATGAGGAGCTGGTGGATGTGCTTTCTCGCGCTGTGTCTAAGCTAAGCATTGATTGGCCAGCCGAGAATCAGGGCGCTCGTCCGAAAAGCAAACTGGACGAGCGCTTTTTTGCCATCAAATAAAGCACTTCCACCACGGGGTCTGCCATTCTTCCATGATCTGCATGATGAGCTAACGAGATCATGGAAGAAACCATATTCATCACGCTTGTTCAGCCCTCATGTCAAGCACTATTCTAACATAAGAGGGCTGAAAGAATATGGTTATGGGACGATGCCCCGGGTTGAACAGACGCTTGCGAGCTATCTGTCCCCGGGTTCAGCGTCGTCCCTGAAGGCCCCCACGCTTCCCACAAAACCACTTAAAGCTACATCAGGGTTAGTGGGAAAAGCGTATACGGCAGCAGGTCAGGCTGGTGCGTGCTTGCACACTATGGCTGTTCTGCAAGCATACCAGGCAGACCTACTGAAGGATCTGGATTAGCGGGGAGGGGATTGGCCCAGACGCAGTTCGAGAACTGCGTCGAGCCACAGATCTGTCTCTTAGGGCCACCAAGGAGACCGCCAGAGCTGTTGGGCGGTCTATGGCAGCCTTGGTGGCGACAGAGAGGCACCTGTGGCTCAATCTGTCTGAATTAAAAGATAAAGACAGGGCCTTTCTCCTCGACGCCCCGCTTGTGCCTTCTGGCCTGTTCGGCGACGCGGTTACATCAGTCGTCGACAGGTTCCAGGAAGCTAAAAAGCAAGTGGAGGCGTTCAAGAAGTATTTACCACGCCGCCATCCATCCTCTGGGGCTGCTGGGCGTGAGCAGCCCCAGCCGTATAGCTCCTCATACCGAGCGCAGCAGAAAGAGAGTGTCGCTTCTCGTGCTCCACCTCAAAGACACGGTGGGCCGGGACGGCACTCTCAGCCCAAGCCTTCTAAGCCGAAGACAGACCTGAGGGTTTTGCTTCAGGCGAAGAAGGCTGGGCAGAAGAAGTCCTGACGCCAGGGGTGTCAGGCTTCTGAGGGCAGCCCCGCACGGGGTGGTGCGGTACACACCTCAGTATACGGTGCCCGTTCCACCTCGTGGCCCTCAGGAGGCCGTTCTGCCAACCCCGCCACCTTTGGTGATTCGGGGCGCAGCGGTTCCCACCGAATTAGTGACGCAGTGTTCACCACAACGCTGCGTCACATCCTCTGAGGAGGATAAATTTACATCAAAAGTGTGCTGTGAACAAAACACCAGAGGCCAGCCTCGAGAGGCTGGTTCCCTTAGTAGATTTTCTGGTAGAGTGGAAATCTCTTCAAAATATCTCGTGTTGGGTCCTGCAGATTGTAGACAAAGGTTACAAAATCCAGTTTTGGTGCCATCCACCTCTGTTCAAAGGAGTGCTGCAAACGTCAGTGCTTCCTCAGCAGGCTCTGGTGTTGGAGCAAGAAATAAGAACCCTATTAGCAAAGGAGGCTATAGAGAGGGTTCCGGTTGCCGACAGGGAGTCTGGGTTTTACAGCCGGTATTTCCTGGTTCCAAAAAAGGATGGGGGGTTGCGCCCTATTTTAGATCTAAGACATCTGAATCGAGCAGTACGAAAGCTAAAATTCAAGATGCTGACGATAAGTCAAATCGTGACTCAAATCAAATCCGAGGATTGGTTTGTCACAATAGATCTCAAGGACGCATACTTCCATATCTCCATCCTTCCACAGCACAGGAAGTTCCTGAGGTTCGCTTTCGGGGGCGAGGCGTACCAATTTCGGGTTCTTCCGTTCGGCCTAGCTCTCTCACCCCGCACATTCACGAAATGCGTAGATGCAGCACTGGCCCCGCTCAGGCTGCAGGGCATACGCATCCTCAATTATATCGACGACTGGTTGATTTTAGCACAGTCAGAGGAGATGGCGGTTCGGCATCGAGATGTTGTTCTCGTGCATATTCAGAAATTGGGGTTGAGACTGAATGCAAAGAAAAGCGTGCTTACTCCACGACAGAGGACCACTTTTCTTGGTGTGGTTTGGGATTCAGTGATAATGCGAGCATGTCTCTCTCCAGTTCGCATCACTGCCATTCTATCAGCCATGAAAGAATTGAAGCTAGGCCAGTCACGCACTGTAAAGCAGTTTCAGAGACTGCTGGGTCTGATGGCAGCAGCGTCCAACGTGATACCTTTTGGCCTGCTGTACATGAGACCCTTACAGTGGTGGCTCAGGACCAAAGGGTTCTCCCCGAGGGGCAACCCACTTCGTATGATCAAGATTACGCGGCGCTGTCTCCACGCCTTGATCATATGGAAGAAAAATTGGTTCCTGTCCCAGGGCCCTGTGTTAGGAGCTCGATGTCGCCGTGTCACTCTGACGACGGACGCTTCTCTCACAGGCTGGGGAGCGGTAATGGAAGGCCGCTCAGCTCAGGGTCTGTGGAAGACTCATCAGCTCTCATGGCACATAAATTGCCTGGAGATGATGGCGGTCTTCAATGCGTTGAAGTTCTTCCTTCCAGACCTGAGGGGCCATCATGTGCTAGTCAGGACGGACAACACATCGGTGGTCTCGTATATAAATCGACAGGGGGGTCTGCGGTCGCGCCCATTATACAAACTGGCGCAACAGATCCTCCTGTGGTCTCTGGGGAAGATGCTCTCCTTGAGAGCTATCTACATTCCAGGGACTCAGAATATTGGAGCAGACATCCTGTCGAGGCAGGGGCTGAGGTCAGGGGAATGGAGACTTCACCCGGAGGTGGTGAAGCTCATATGGGAGATTTATGGCCAAGCGGAAGTGGATCTGTTTGCGTCTTAGGATACGACGCACTGTCCACTTTGGTTCTCCCGCACACATCCAGCTCCTCTGGGACTGGATGCTATGGTACAGGCGTGGCCGAGGCTGCGTCTGTATGCATTTCCCCCAGTTGTTCTGCTCCCAGAAGTTCTGGAGAAGATTCGCCGGGAAGGGATAAGTCTACTGTTAGTAGCACCTCACTGGCCGAGCCGCATATGGTTTTCGGACCTGATAGCTCTTCTCGATGGCTCACCTTGGAAGATTCCGATCAGGAGGGATCTCCTGTCTCAGGCGGGGGGCACAATTCTCCATCCCCGTCCAGAAATGTGGAATCTGTGGGTTTGGCCTCTGAGGGGGCCAAACTCATAGAGGCTGGTCTCTCAACTGAGGTTGTAGAGACCATTCTTCAATCCAGAGCTCCTTCCACGAGGAAACTATACGCTTTGAAGTGGAAACTTTTCACTTCCTGGTGCCAAGAACGGCAGTTGGATCCAGTCTACTGCCCGATAGGTTCAGTACTTGAGTTCCTACAGTGCCGCTTCTCATCTGGGTTAACCCCATCTACACTTAAAGTATATGTTTCAACTATATCTGCTTACCATGCCCATGTGGATGGTACTACTGTCGGGAAGAACCCGTTGGTTATTCGTTTCCTCCGTGGCACCCAGAGGCTGAGGCCTGCGATGCGCACGAGGGTCCCTGCTTGGGATTTGGCCATTGTGTTGGAAGGCCTATCTACAGCTCCATTTGAGCCACTTGAGTCAGTCTCAGATAAGTTCCTGACACTTAAGACTGTCTTCCTTCTTGCTATATCGTCCCTTAAGAGAGTAGGAGACCTTCAGGCCCTTTCAGTGTCCCCAACCTGTCTTGAGTTTGCGCCGGGGATGGTCAAAGCCTTCCTCTACCCCAAACCTGGGTATATCCCTAAGGTTTTGACTAATGTTCCAAGGCCTATTGTGCTGCAAGCTTTTTGTCCTCCTCCGTTTGTTACCCCAGACCAGGAGAAACTGAATCTGCTGTGTCCAGTGCGAGCACTGGACACATATGTCCACAGAGCTGCCCTGTGGAGGAAAGCAGACCAGTTATTTGTGTGCTTTGGACCACATAACAGGGGTCGTCCTGCCTCTAAACACACTGTAAGCAAGTGGATAGTTGAGGCTATTTCGCTCGCTTATGAAGTCTCTGGCCAGCAGTGTCCTTTAGCTGTCAGAGCGCATTCAACTAGGAGTATGGCGGCCTCCAAGGCCTTAATTTCGGGGGTTTCCCTCAAAGAAATTTGCGATACGGCCGGTTGGTCCTCGCCTCTCACTTTTGTGAGATACTATGACCTTGACCTGGACGCAGCTCCAGGATCATCTGTGTTACTGTCCTAAGTGTGCCACAGTTTCACACAGACAGGTATTTGTGATTATGGCGTTTTGGTATATCGTTCCCAAAGCGATCCTATCGGACGCAGCGCGAGTTCCCTCGAAAGGGAACGTCTCAGGTTACGTATGTAACCATAGTTCCCTGAGAAAGGGAACGAGACGCTGCGTCGCGTTGCCATACTCCCTGCATCCCTGTGATCGATTTGCTTCGGCAGTTTGAGCTGAAGCCGGTCTCGCCGGATGTGTATTTATCCTTTCCTGGTC
This sequence comes from Ctenopharyngodon idella, assembly GCF_019924925.1. Classification (NCBI taxonomy): domain Eukaryota; kingdom Metazoa; phylum Chordata; class Actinopteri; order Cypriniformes; family Xenocyprididae; genus Ctenopharyngodon; species Ctenopharyngodon idella. The sequence continues at coordinate 17,942,632 of NC_067226.1, forward strand.
GTGACGTCATCCGCCCGTGACGTTCACTCTCGCCATTGGACTAGTTGACAGACGTGCATCAGACGCTATCACGCTGAGGGCGTTCCCAAAGCGATCCTATCGGACGCAGCGTCTCGTTCCCTTTCTCAGGGAACTATGGTTACATACGTAACCTGAGACGATTTCTTTAAATGTTTATAAACAATACTGATTATTAATGGATAACTGATAACAGGATAGACTCATAGTAATCTGACGCAACATAAACTCGGGTGTGTAAGCGCCCTCTCTCTCTTTTACACACACACACACACACACGTTTGTTTTTGTGAATTATGGGGACATTCCATAGGCGTAATGGTTTTTATACTGTACAAACCGTATTTTCTATCGCCCTACACTACCCCTACCGCTAAACCTACCCATCACAGGAAACTGTGCACATTTTTACTTTCTCATAAAAAAACTAATTCTGTATGATTTATAAGCCTTTTGAAAAATGGGGACATGGGGTAATGTCCTCTTAAGTCACCTTATCCTTGTAATACCCATTGTCATACCCAATTTGTTATTTACTTGTTTTTTTTTTTTCTGTCAAAATAACAAAATCCATTTGCCATTATTCATTATTGTAGCTTTTCATGTAAAGCAAAGCCTTAAAGACAAAGCACTAATGCACTATTGCCAGTCTGTGTGTAAAAGTTTGAGTGGATATAAATGACAAAACATTGTGAAATAAGATAATTGTTACAGGTGTTTAGATATAGGTCAGATATCAGATATGTATCAGATTCAGAGCCACATATGAAAGATCCAATCTGCAATACATATCCACCCAGAAAAAAAAAAAGAAAGAAACCTGAATTGGTTGACAGTGTAAATGTGGCCTTTCTCTATACTTCAAAATAGACTGATGCTGTGAAACTACACCACAAAAAGCTGCTCGCCTGCTAATGTTGCATCACTTTCAGCTAGTGCTCTCCAGGGCCAAATATCAGGATATGCCGTCAGCTTCCACACACTCCCTCCAAACACACACAAATATCACAGATCCTTATGATGAATGTCATAGGACAAACATTAGCCATAGTGGGCAACAACAGAGGCACGGAAGAGTTAGCACTCGTCACAGGCTCCAGCGATTCACAGGTCACGTGGCCTATTAGATGCGGACAGGAAATGGTACTGAAGTCACAGACTCAGTTGCATTTGTCAGCATTATTAAGAAAGGAGCTGGCTGGCAACTATCTTGCTCAAGAGCCGAGGCGTGGATGCCATCTTGGAAAGGTCACAGGCTGCCTGCTATCCTCCCATTTGTCTGTTTGATTAAGTCTGGCAATTAGAAGACTTGGCCGCCACACTCACAGTCTCCTATATCAGAGAGAGCCAGATTGGATACAAACTAATCACAGAACAGTCCTGAGCAGAGCAGAAGAAATGGTGAAAAAAGAAAAGAGAAAGAAAACAATGCCAAGATGGGCCAAGATTGTAGACAGACTGATGAAATAATCAGTGATGGAATAATACACAAGATGGAGAAAGAGAGAGAGGTTGTCAGAGAGTTGGATCTGTACCTAGTTACCTTCTGATAATTAAGCAATCCGGCTTTTGTGGAGTATGTCTTGCCTGCCTCACACACACACACATACACACATACATATACACACACATATACACAACACACAAACACGGTCAGAAGCATTGCTTACACAAGCATGATAAGCATATAAACCGATCCTTACATAACCACACAAACACACGTTCAATCTAGAGTCTGAGGCATAAACGCAGTGACACAAGGCTAATTTAAGAGAAGCTGCAGGATATAGGCTGTGTACAGCATGAACTCGCAATTACCAATACTGAGCGCGTCTCCCTGAGGAGTGAGGAATAGAGAGATTGAGAGAGAAGAGATGATGGGGCCATGGCACTCACACATTCTGTCATACAGCTTTATTCGCTTCTTAATAGGCCTTTGTGTCTGTTTGTGTATGCACAGATTAAGTGCGCTTTCAAAGGTCAGTTTCAGAATGACTAAAGCAATAATTTGTCTTTTTAAAATGCAACAGAAAGGAGCGTTCACATTGTTCAACTTATTTATTTATTTATTTTGTGGGTGAAATACAGTCACTTCAATATGAATCCACGAGATTGGGAATTTCGGTCAGAAATGTCCAGTCCAAGCAAATTATTTTTGGGGTTGTTTGGAGTGCAAGTTTACTCAAAATATCTTCTTTTGTGTTCCACAGAAGAACATCATATTTGGAACAACATTAGGGTGAGGAAATGATGACCGAATTTTCATTTTTTTGTGAACAATTCCAATATATTATATATGCATATATGTGTGAGTTACGAACAGGATGTTCTGTGATGCGTCTTCCTCAGAGTCATAAATCATAGAGCCACCCCTCAATGTCAGAAACACTGGCTGTTTCTCAATATGCGTTCTTAAGCGATCTTGCGTCCTTGTGTTCTTGCTCTACGTCATCATCAACCGTCGAAGTTCAATTCCAATACTCAAGAACGCAAGTACAGAGGACGCATGAAAGTACCCGGATGTGTTCTTGATATCGAGGATGCATCGAATGCAGACTTGAAAGAATTGAACCGTTAAAAATCCCAGAAGACGCTGCGGGCGGTCGACGTACGGAAGCCTGCAAGCTTTAAAGTTCTCGTTCTCACTTATGAGATTCCCACTACAAGCTCCCATATTTTTGACGGCTCGTGAAACTAAACATTTGTCCGTTTGTTTTACATAATTTTAATAACGTGATAACCTAAAGAAAGCCTGCAGTATTTTTATTGGAATTTAAAAAAGAATCTTAACATTGACAAAGCATGTAACACAAAGGCTACTCATTTTCATAAATACACACGGTAAAATAAAAAGATATAAAATTATATGAAAACAATGTCTATAAAAATATGAAAGAAATCTTTTAATAGGTATAACATTTGTTTGTGATGTTATGTTGCATTTATTGTGTATTAGCCGCTACTTATAATATGCTGGGACGGTCAGTTGAGCGACAAGATCGCAGCACATCTCAGTTCTCAAATGATGCGTTCTGCGTCTTCGCGTCCTTCCGAGTTCGTTCTTTCAAGGTCGCCTGGTAAGACCGGACTCCACGAGAACGCAAGTCCGTTCTCTGCACTCTTGGAATTGAGAAACAGCCACTGTTTTTTTTTTGCCATGGCAACTTAGTCCTGTCAGTAGTGTGGTTGTTAGGGAAACCAGACAGTTGATGCAAATAAGAAATACTTGTGATGCACATGTTGTATGTGTTGGGGGAATGGTTCTGTGAACAGATTTGATCAATTTGTTCATTAATACATCAAGTCAAATATGCTGATTATCTCAATTATATTTAATCTCCACTGACATCTGATTTTTATCATTAGCCACAACATTTTGAAGACACTTCCACAATTTCTTTATGCATGCCAGAACAACTATTTGAATGAATCACTAAATGCAAAGTCTTTATACCGAGTTCTCTGCCATCTGATCCCCCCAAAAAAGACTCAAAAGGCTATCAAAAGATAGATTGTTTGAAATAAACTGCTTTCAAATCAGCAGGGAGCAAAGACAGAAAATTCCAAGTGCTCCCTGAATCAAGCATGAACACAACACAGCAGAAAACTGGATGACTTACATTTACACCTGCTTTCACAGACGTGATTAACTGGAGCCACCACTGTTCAAACGTTCTAACACCAATGTTCTGAGACACGCCACAGTGCACTTTTCATCTGCTACATCTGATTTTGTTCCACTTAGGGTAACTCGGCATGTCTAGAGCTTGTGCTGGTACATGCATATCTGGACTGTAACACACCTCCTATTCATTATCTGTCACAGACATTGTGTGGAGAGCCCTGGGTGACTATCAGAAAGTCATAAAGCCCATTGTTTGCCACATAACTCCCACATAATTTTACAATGGCTTAATGTATGCTTAGATTTAACAGAATGAAGTCTGAAATGCTGCTGAGTAGGACTCGTTCTTATCACTATACAGTTGTAGCTGTAGCAATGATTCTCTCTGACTTTGTGAGGTGTTTCTATATTTGCTACTTTGTTACGTTAAATATTAATTTACACTAGAGTTCATTCAATTATTTAAATAGATTTCTCTTTCCATATCTGTCAGTCTTTACACATGCTTTAACTCCATCCTTCAGAAAGTGGACAAACCAAAGCATTTCTAACTGCAAAAAACACCAGCAGCTCTCTCATCCCCTCTCTGTCTCTCTTACAATCTCTCTCTGGTGTTCCTGTCCCTCCTACCTGTCACGAGGACAGCCATTAAACCTCCAACCCTTCCTTTTAAATCTAAAAATAATGGTGCAGTTGAATACTGTGTTCTTGAGCTATTGTGTCCAAAAAAAAATAAAAATAAAAGTAGGACTACTCTCAAAAAAAGATAAAACAAAAAACACTTTTATAAAAATGAAAGTCAATGTTTCCAGACCTATTAAGATGCTTATTTAGAAACACCTTTGGTTTGAATGTAGGTCAACAGCATTTTTACAGGAAGTTTTGTCTTCAAACCAAAATATCTGTTTCAGCGGATGTGCTGGTGGCATCATTTATCAAAGTAAGAAAAACATGTGAATGTGATGTTTCTCATTTGTAGGTTTCTGCTAAATTAATCAATGTAATGTACAAATGTCATTTTAAAAAAGGATCTAAAAAAAACAAGGGTCAATTGAAAAATGGATCAAAAAAAATTCTAAAAGCACTGGTTGCCTTTGTTTGAGAATATTCAAAGGCCCTTCTAACTAAACTGATGTACCTCTGGTATTTCTGTTGTAATAAAACAAATGAACTAAAAAGTTGTCAGTTTAAATTTTGTATATTTACTTTTAGTGTTTTTTTTTTATCATTTTAATTAGGATTATTTAAAATTATTTAAAACTAAATTTAAATCATTTTAAGATTAAGTCTGTGTGTTCACCAAAGTGAAAACGCCTATCTGTGAGCACTTGAGAGCGCTTCGGCAGCGCAGCGTTTTCTTTTTTCAATTGAGATGCTTTGCTTGCTATGATACAGAATATGCGCGGAAGTCTTAGTAGTATCTAATTTCACAGATAGTTGTTTCTGTACTGTTTTTATATAAAAATGCCATACAATGTAATGTATTTGCTTTGGCTCTTGTTTCAAATTATTTTGTTCAGTTATTATGCTTGTTGTCATCTGTTGACGTTGTACAAGCAGAATGTGACAGTTGGTCGGTGTTGTATTTGTCCCGACCCTCCTCCACCGTGATTGGATGGCTGGGTACAAATTGACAGTGATGAGCGCTGCATTTTACCCAAAGTTGAACATTCTTCAACAGTCGGCGACTGGTAAAAAACACAGAGCGCTCAGCGCTTCAGCGTGAAATAGAATCTCAGCGCCTCACTACGCTCCTAGCGTTTTAAAAACGTGGCGCTCCTATTGAAAACAACTGAAAAAATATGCTAGCCTTGGAAAAAACGCTTTGTTTGCCTAAGATTATTTCCCTTCTGGAAGTTTTCAAAGGTTGAGAAGCACTGATCTAAAGACATCATCTGTGTGCCATTTTTACTTTTCCGGTATAAATATAAGTGAGAAAGCAACTGAAAATCTTTGCATATGGACCTTTAAGGACCTTTAAGATCTATCTGCATATACTGTATGACATACACAGCAAGAGAAAACAAGTATACCAGGTTTATCTGGAATATAAATGTGTTGTCTGCCAGAGGGCAGGTTTTGCACACAGTTTTTAGGGCTTCTGCTCGAGTGTTTGAGTCTATGTGTGTGTGTGCACAAATGTATGACCCTGTGAAGCATTTGCTAGTTCCTCTGTGTCCGTGGTGGAAGAAGCTCTCCATATGCTGTGGTAACTCTTTGGCTCATGCTGACCAGATTAACAGATTTTCAGTATTGAAGGCTGGTCAAGACCCAGAAAAACATTGAGCCTGTCATTCAAATTAAGCCCTGTTGATGTGGGTGTTTAAGGCCATTACCAGAGTGCGGCTAAGAATCTCCCTTGCAAAACACATGCTTGCTGATCTAATGCAAAAACCTATGGTTTCGGACACCTGGGCCATGTTTCACATGCAAGAATAATAATGAAGACGTGTATGCATGCCTCAAATACATGTCTCCTTAATGAAATATAGAGAACGGAGCAACATACTGGACCCGCTGAGACGAGAGAAAGAGAAGAATAGGCTAGTGTCAATCTCTTTTCAATCTGAAAACTTGCACTGAATTACAAGGAGCTCAACACCATCATGTCTAATCGAGAGAGAAAGAGGGCTTGAGTAAGACAGTCAATGGCATCTCTAAGGTAAGATTATATTGCACTGTTAAGATTGGTTTGAGGACTGTCATTGATATACACACACGAATGCTCAAGCACACACAGACTATCTATCGGCATCCTCTGTGCAGGGGTTAATTGATCCCACAGCACTGATACCACAAAGACTGGCAGCATCAGACGTGCTTTGACAAGAAAGCAGAAGGGTTATGAGGAAAAAGATAGAACGTGAGGTGGAGAGTGAGGAAAAATAATGAAGAAATGCAGGAGAAAAAGGAAGGAAAGACCCAGAAAGACAACTCAGACTGGACTGTTTGGCCAAATTACCCAGACTCACTCAGTGATTCTATAGACACAACACATTACATCAACATGCAAGGAAAGGGAGATGTATAGAGTGATTTGTCGGAAGAGAGATGATGTCAGGAATAATTTACATTTATGATTTATGAAGGCATAGGCATATCTGTATGCTTGCACTGTAAAAACAGCAATGCAAAATCTAGTCATTCAGATTTAAAATCAAAATGTTGCACAGTATACTGTTTAAAAAAAAAAAAAAAAAAAAAAAGTTTGTCTTTTCCGTAAAAATTACATAGTAAAAACGTTAATTGGTTGACTGTAATGGTGCGTTCACACCAGACGCGAATTAAGCATTAAGCGCGAGTGATTACATGTTAAGTCAATGCAAAGACGCGAATAGACATCCTGCGGCGCGATTTGCGCGAATGAGGCGGCGCGAATGACGCGGCGTGAATTGAGCGTTTCGGGCATTTGAAAAATCTGAACTTTAGCGAAAATTCACGCCGCGTTAACCAATCAGGAGCTTGCTCTAGTAGTGAAGTGATTATGACGTAGTGAGAGGAGGCAGAAATCTGAAACAACAATGGAGGACAAAATCATTGTCGCTGTATGTGGATACCCAGAGCTGTAAGATACATCTTCATACTTTTATAGAAACAGGAATAAAAAGGATCTTGCTTGGAAGAAAGTGAGTGAGGAGGTCAGACAATCTGGTAAGTTGTAAAAAAACGCTCTTTACTCAATTCGAGCTATATATATATATTGAGACTACAAGCTAGCTAAAGCCGGCAAATTGATCTTATTCGCCGTATTTTACAACTACTTTCCCGCTGACGAGTTGATGTGTTTATTCAGAGGAAATGTGCAGAAACGAGACTGGAGCCGCCTGGCAGAAGCCCCTCTCATGATGCGAATTCACGTCTGTGAAGTGAATTTCACGCGCGAATGAAGCGAGTAAACTCAAAGTGTTCAAGCGTCCAACTACGCGCGAATAGTGCGATTTATTCGCACAAAACGTGTCTGGTGTGAACGCCCCATAAGTTACCTTTTAAAACAGTGAAAATTTATAAATGGTTTAACATTGAATATATGTTTTTTTGTTTTTTTTTCCTCTGTAAAATGCTTTCAAAATAATTTTTTGGAAGTAAAATAAAGAGTTTGTTGAGGTTTTTTTTCATTGTGTGTATATGACCACGTGCACTGTCTATGACAAATACTGGCCTATATTATGGACAGGCCACTTATAATGGTTTTCTACTAAACAATATGTACCTTCTCCAGAAAGTATTGATGATAGTGACGCCAGTGCATTAGAAAATAAGGCCACAGTAAGAAAGGCAGAAGTTGAAGATCGAGGATAGAAGAAGTGAGAGTGATGGCAGAAGTCATAGATTGTTGTGGAAGTCAGGCATTTCGGTACATTATCCTATGCTAGTTGGAAGATGTGATCCATACTACAACCAGAGGTCAGGAAAGATGCCACTGCCTATTGGCCTCACTACACTGACAAGCAAATGCTCCAAAAATGATGACTAAAGTCAAAATGGTCAAAATCGAGTTACATGTGGAAAGTGTGGGCTACACTGAAAAAGAAGAGTCTTGTTGCTTTTCACTTGTGCTACAATCATTGATTTGGACTTCCAAGAAAGAAACAATGTTATGTTTTTTGAAACACTAAGACATGGTTTCATTATTTTCCAGGCAGCAAAGTTGCATCTGAATTTGTGTCAAGTTTTTGACATTTTCACTTGTGAGTTCCAAATGAAATATAGCAGCACAAGATGAAATGGAATGTTAATAAAGCTTGAAACATTTAGACCTTTGAAACACTTGAAACACTCAAAGACCTTTTCACTACTTTTCAGATAGTGAAAATCCATTTCAATGTGTGTGAAGTTTTGCCAAATTTGTCAGAAATAATTTACCCTAATAGGACAATGTCCATTATAAATGGCAAAGCCCTAAAAAAGGTCAAAGGTCAGATGTAGAAAAATAATTTTGGAAAATGATTTTAGCCTTAATGAATGTAAAATATAAAGTCATTAATTTTTTTTCTAAATGTGATTTCATAATTAGTCTCATATTGCAAGAGTAATTTGTGGCTTATATATACAAACTTAAGACTGATGTTAGTGACACGGGTATCAAATCATTTCAATATGTGAATATTTGCTTTGTGTTAGGTCATGTATAACAAAAGGTATTCTATTTAAATGTCACACTGTACATTCATCCAGTTAGCACACAAAAGCGAGACAGAAAAGAAAAGTACAGAGAAGAGAGGTAGACGTTGTTAACGTTTAGCAATCTTGACAGCAGTGTGAGATAATGAAGACACTCAACATTCCCCTACAGAACTATCAAAGAAGTGACAATGTCTGGAGGTGAATGTTATACGTGAGAGAATCAGCAGCCTACCCAGGGCATTTAGATTTTGTTTTGGTCTTCTCTATATATGAATCATTACTTACAGAAGATCAAAGTATAGTTTTGAGGTTTTAAAGTTGCAACGGAGCCGTCTTACAACTTTGACATCTTGCAACTTTTTTTTGCAGAGTGTACGCTCAGAAATTTGTTCAGATGGTAAATTCTGGTTTTTGCTTTTCAATTTTACTGTACATTAGTTTTACATCTACTATTTCAATAATTAATGATGTTTAGCTAGGCCTAATTCAAAAGAGGATCTTGGACATTCCATATAAAATAATGTTCCACATTATTTTATATGAGCTTGAGCTTATTTTCCAAAGCTAAAGGAGAGGAAAGATATTAATATCTTAAATACACGGGAAAAAAAAGAAAAAAAAAATCCTCATTTTTTTAAATAAATGTGGTTACCTGAAAGCTCATTACTTCCAATGAGCCACAGGCAAATATGAGGTCAGCAGATGCTCTTCTTATTCCTCATTAAAACCAGCTGTTTGGCCTCATTGTTTGTGCTAAGCTTAGGTTACACACCGCACAACATTCACAGATCTGCAAACATTCCCACACGCACAAACAAGCGCCCTTGAACATATGCTAGGCACAGACGCAAAAAAAAAAAAAGCAGTAGCTCCAGAGCTGCAGGTCCAGCAAGCAGAAAGCCCCTGATTAACAAACCAACACTAATTAAATCACAGACTGCTAAATCATGCCCGGTCAACTGCTCAGATATGAGCACATTCCACTAAATTCCTCATCTGCCCTGCAGTTTCTTCTAACTGAGCTGCCAGTCTTAAATCCCCAAAATGAGAAAGTGAATGAGTTGGGATTACATGGCTAATGCAAGCAGATGAAAGAAAGTAAAGCATCATCTCCAACTCAAAAAGGATTAAATCACCCCAGATTCGTGCCTAAAGTCAGCTTGGTGCATTGGGTTCACCTGGATATGCAAAAAACACAATTATAGGTGAATAGAGAAGTATGATATAATTCTGTAAAAGGACCCATGCAAGTATCTTTTCAAATTCCCTCCTCTCACACAAAGACCTAAATTGCTGAGCATTGACTGAATGACCTGGAGACAAATTATTCAAAGCCAAATGAGGTACAGGGAAGAAAATCATGATTTGATGAAAAAAGCAACCTGCTAAAATTTAAAACTTGAACTTCATTGTAAAATCACTGCCAACCTGCACTGATAAGTTAATTGCACTTTTTTGACAACTATGAATTTTTATTACTGATTAAGAAAATCCAATTAACACTAAAATCCCATAAAACTGACCAAAAAATGACCAAAATTATAGTTACAAGTATGCTAAAATGAATGCAAAGATGTTAAAAACACTGTATGATTCACAGTAAATCCTACTGATCGCAGTTTACAAATTATAAAATCATTTTTGCTGCATTTATCACCTAGGTGTGTATGAATATTTCTGCATCACAATGCAAGTGGACGCTTTCATTCATGCAGCACCGCGGTTTCATCTGTGCCTTGGCTCGTGACAGTTACACGTCAGACTTTACCGCGAGTGGTAATTAAACTTTGATTCCTGTGAACTTTGAGCATCTGTAATGAGGGTAGCTGAAAATGACGTGCTCAATCTGAGGGGAGAGAAGGAGGATTTGGGTACATGGAGGCGCGCGTCATTTTGAGTATTCAGGTGAAATCAGCACGCGCTGGTGACACTGTTACGTACTGTACAGGTGGGAAGGGGACCAGGGAATATAGTCGTATTGTACAGATATTTGGATTAGTCACGGCGCACTCACCTCGCTTATCTTGTACTTTTACAGTTATCTCCACTAGCGGCTGCGTCTCTCGGTCGAGCCGCCTCGATATAACCAAATCTCCGCTGTCCCGACTCACGGTGACGGGAGAGTTATCCGCGTCCGGGTGAATCAGCTCAAAGCTGGCGGACTGAAACCTCACCGGGTGCAGATTCATTATGACGGAGCCAATACTCGCGTCTTCCGACACGGTGATAAGCACTGGCTCCGGGACGGAGCGGGACTTTCTCGAGAGTCCGTTATCGAGCTGAGGAAGGGCTGGCCATTGGCGTGGACTGATCTCTATATCCATTTTCTGACTGGTCCGAGCGGGCCAGCCGTGGTCTCGCGCAAACACGCTGAACTTTATGGGCTGCGCGAGACCGAGAATCGAGTCCACGAGGAGGATGTCGCCGGTTTTAGGCACTACATAGAAACTGCCGTTTCTCGGGAGCGCGTAGTATATGAGCTCGGCGTTTTTGCCGCTGTCAATGTCCTCCGCTTTCACCGTGTACACCACCGACCTCAGGGCCGTAGCGTCGTCCAAAGTTATTTTCACGTCTGCATGTTGGAAAGTGGGCTCGTGGTCGTTCGTGTCAAGCACGTCCACTTTAATAGAAGCAACTTCGGCCACGACGCGCTCGGCTGAAGCGCAGCTCTGACAGCACAGCGCGACACTGAGGAAATATTCAGCGCGCTCCTCTCGATCGAGAACGTTAGAGGTTTTCAATAATATGTGTCCTCGCTTGTGGTGGGCAAAGACGTGAAAATCTTCACTCCTGTCCCCCAGGAGTTTTAGGTGCATCCCGGACTTGGAGCACCATCTCTGCGGGTCGATGCGCTTCACCGGGATACTCAGTCCGTTCACTTTTGAGCCAGGTGGAGAGTTTTCAAACACATGCCCGTGAAAGAAAGGTATTCGTTCGTCGGTTGTATTTCCCAAAACAAAAGTCACACAATATGGCAACAAAATAGTCCAAAACATGATTGTAAGTTTACAGCACTCTTCCTGATCTCAAGCGACAGTGTTCAAATAGCAGAACATGGTGCACGAATTCACTCCTCATTCGTTGAACACTGATCCTCAAGAGTCTGAGCAGCAGAACTTTCCCACCGTCTCCTCGCGCTTCAGCAGCAATCTGCTCGGGCGCGCGCTTGAGCTCGCGGAGTTTCAGAGAGCAGCACTACTGTGATGGACAGCGCCACGCGCGAGAGGGCGGGGCTTTGGACTAGACAGGGATTCCTCTAGGGAACTCTTTCATATAGGATTTAGTATTTCTTTGGCTGAAAAAAACAAAACAAAACGAACAAACACTAAATTTTAGACTATAGAATGACCTATAAGATTATACCAGACGATGCTCATACATAGGAAAGTTAAATATTCCTTGTTAATGGCAAATTCTTCTTTGGCTTTCATAATGTTAATCTGAATCACACTACTTTAGGACACACTGACTGAATTTATGCTCCTCAATTGGTGGCATGTATAATGTATGTCATGATCAACCTACAAATCACTGTTGAGAAGGCGCATACAGGTTAACCTCACTAATGTTTTTTTTTTTTTTTTTTTTTAAATCCATAGTTTGTATGTGCTGAGCTGTAAAATTGTTAATTATTGTTAAATAATGTTACTTGTTTTACTTCAGACCAAACAACTTATGTAAAAGTCACTCCTCTAAAATCCACCAACATTCAACACCAACAGAAACAAAAGAAAATGACATTTTCAAAAAAAAAAAAAAGAAAACTACAGAAAAAATGTGTGCACCATTCCAACAAACAAAAACAAAATTCAACCAAACATAACGGCAATAAAAAGTAAAATTTTAGTTCTGTTTTAGTTCTCAAGAGTTTAATTCTGCACATATTCCTATTTTTTCTGTTTCTGTGATTGGAAAAAGAAAATTAAAAAAGAAACAGTGTTATTACAAATACTATCCTTACAAATGTGCAGGTGACAGATTTACAAATCATTCCAGAACCTTTATTTATATCTTATGTTCTCTGAGATGTTGTTGACTGCCAAAGATTTTGCACCTTACAAACAAGTTGCAAAAAGCCATTGTTTAACAAATCGAGTTGGTTGTTGACACATATTGTCTCGCATATCACACTTAAGACTAGCATTACACATATGGTGTAGTAAGGAATAATTGACAACGGGCCGTTGAATTATTATAAAATAATGCACACGAAGCAGAGAATTCTAAGAATTCAACGGCCCAGAGTCAATTATTCCGCTTACGGTTTCCACACCTCAAGACACTGTTCCAATGTTGTATTTCAAGACATTTGTCAGGTTTTTGTCCTTAAAACACTCTTGCGTGTGGGACTAATTTCTTACACATCTCATCCAAAGGCTCGGTTGCTAATTCCAAAACGTCATTTCAAAACTAGTAACGGAGGCTTAAGCCTTGATAGTAGAATAATACAGTTGATACAGTTATTAACACAGTTGAGAGAGAGAGAGAGAGAGAGAGAGAGAATAAGCATATGTGAATTAGCCTACCTGAGTCTGTGCGTCTCTCACAGCAACAGTGTCTCTACTAATAGCGAAAATATAGTTTATCTACCTCAAGAACTGGAGAGTTATTACCTCGCTGGTGAGTCATGTATCTTTTAAGTTGCTAAACTATTTTACTGATTAATTCGTCAGAGCAGTGCTGACAATACATTTCTGTGCGAGTGTGTGACCGCAGTATACTGTATGTGTGTATGTTTGAAAGACAGCGCGAGAGAGTATGCGCTTTCAGGACACAATAAAACGTACTTTGTGGCAAAACCCATGACAATAATTGTCATTTTCATCCTATCGTTTATTATATATTTATTTGCTGTGCCGTCGTGGGTTTTGTTTCTTTTGCGGTTGTATACTGTAGGACCTATTGAAATAACTGAAAACATTTGGCGAAGTGATATGGAACTGCAATGCGGTCAAGACCTGCCTAGAGCTACTTTAGCCATGCGGTTCCCTGAAAATAATTGCACACCTTAGAACGGTGGACAACCAATCAGCTTCGAGCATTCAACAGCCCCCCCAGTATAATATATAATATATAAAACAGCATATATACTGTGCATTTAAAATGTGTGTCTTGCCACAGGAGGATGAGTTCCCCCAACTTTTTGCCTCTTCACCTAAACATCTTAGAGTATTTTTATTTATTTATTTATTTATTTATTTCCCCAAAGTTGATTTGGCTTATCAAAAGCATGCTTTCTGTAAAGCTGCAATGAAATTTGTATATTATATATTGTATATTTGTATAATGTGATTTATTGTGAATATTTGTATAATGCTTTTTAAAATTGACTTGAATCAACTTGACATTTCCTCAATTGTTCTGTATTTTCTGAACATGATACTGCATTAAATAGTTGAAAAATGATATTTAAATGTGGTCTTGTTCCAATAATGGCCTTGAAATGTTACAGCAGGCTAACACCTTTATGCATTTGATATTAATAAGGCCACATGTGCTGTTAGTTTAATAAATATTTAACTTCACAGTATTTCTGGCTTTGGTATCATTACTATTACTTTAAATTAGTAAGAAAAGTGGTTGGTCAACTGACAAAGATGTCACTTTATTTTTTGGAAGAGGTAATTAATTCTAAAGAAACAAATGTATTCAGTGAAACACAGCCCTATGGGAAGTAGTGACCCCATGGAACAACATACCTCTCTGGCCCCTCCAGAAACTACAACAACAAGTTGCGGAGGAGCTGTTAATTGCCTTGCGCAGCATCCTTTTTAATACGCATTGATTTTTTTTCTCCCTCTCTGCCGCGTTAGGCTAGAGGCAATCTGTCTGTGGTGGCTGCTTTCAAATTTCAATTAGAGATTTATCTCCTCAATTGCTCTGTAATAATATTAACCTGGCCCAACGCTAAAGGAGGTGGATGTTATGAGCGACACAAGCCCACAACATGATCCTCATCAACGACAGACACGTCCATCGTGGCAGCCCTAGATAAGGAAATAAAAACAGGCAGTGGGATCAATACAAAAACATTCGATTTAAAGTTGGAAACATGCCATTTAGACTTCAGAGCAAACGCAATTTACCAATAGACAGATCTGTAAATTGTATTAGTGTAAAAATGGCATGTCAGCAGTGTAGTGTTGGATCGCCTGACATGCATATCTGCATTTTAACGTTTGATGCTCTGAGAAACGACCAGGGCGAAAACCTAATTTGATGTGGGTCGAATATATAGAAGGAACATTAATACTTTAATAACTTCATTTATTTTAATGGGCTAATTAGCTAGTTGCATCCCGCTTTATTAAGAGACTTCACTCTTAACTGAAGTTTGACTTGACTGAGGAAGTTGCTAGATTGTAACTTAACCATGCTGTTTTGAATATGCTTTGAATACATCTATACACAACACCAATACTGATAAATCACTGTGTGATTTGAAATAAGTTTAATGACAGGAAAACAAAATGGTCTGCAATGCAGAGATGTCACCCAAGGAGAGAGTGAGCGCCTGAAATTGAGATTGTCTTTTCAAAGCTGTACGGAGGAGTACGAAAGAGAGAGAGATGGACATGCAGAAAGAGATACTGAGAAAAAAAAAAAAGAGTGCTGAAATTCCTTTACAAGTTCTCTTTCTACCTCTCCATCACTGTCACTCACTCACATACGGCCTCTCTTTCTCTCTATCTCTCTCTCTCATTCACACACACACACAAAAACTGAAAACACACATAATTGTGCTAAAAGAAAAAGGAAATGGACTTAACTTGCTGTAATTGGTTTTTCATTTTTGTTTTGTAGGCTTTTTTCCCAGTAATTATCTGCACAGGCTGACTTTTAGGAAACCTTGCCAAAGTCCAGTGAATTGGAGGGGAGTTAGCACTTTTACAATATACAGATGTGAGCACCTATATGGTATTTTAATGGTCATGGTCAAGCCTGAGAGGTCCACATACTCTGGAGTCTCCAGCATTTTTCAAGTTGGTTCACTGAACTCCATTATTAGTGGATCAGTGGAAAGTCTCATAGTCTTGGTTTCAAGCAAGGGCAAATGCGAACACTTTTGTTTTCTGTGAGTGCATGTGTACTTTTTACTTTCTCATATTCATTTTTTTTTTTTTTTTAAAGAAGTTTGTCCTCTGAAAGACCAAAGGTGCATTTAAAAACAGCAGCAGAACATGTTTTGTAATTGTTTTTAATAGTCAAAAGAGTGAGTGGAGCACAAGACTCATGAACATATGGGACATAATTTGTGGGCATCATTATGAAATTTCAATATGGCACGCTAACCAAAATGCTGGGAAACACAGAGTGGAGAACAAGCCAAATTATAGATTCTTGGCTCTGAAAATCTACCTTTTTTTTCTTTTTTTCTTCAACAAAGCATCAAATAATTGTTCTGATTTGAAACAATACTTTCATGGCACATTACCCTTGACTATCCATGACATTCAATAACATTTGTTCTGTTATTGAGGAAAGCTCGTAAAAAATGTGTCAAAATGCGTGATAGAGTTTTACGTCTTTGCCCTTGGCTTCAATGGTTTTACAATAACAATTTGGCTTTGAGGCATAAAACCTAATGATCGGGTCTGTCATATTTGCATATGCAGAGAGGTGGGGGTTATTGCTTTCTGTGGGATGGCGGTTACAGCGCATAATTAGAGAGTCTAGCAGTTAGGTTCCTCATCAACGGCAGGGCCTCGGCAGCGGAGCAGAGTATTTTCTGTTAATGAGGCTTGTCAGCGCTCGCTTTTACCCTCATCTCCTCTTCGCAGCTCACCCAAGACACTCCAGTACGTTGGCTGGGTGTAATCAGCACACAATCATGCTCATTACATCCTTTACCAAAATAAACCTCCTCTAAATGTCCTCATCACTAACATTCCTCTCTGGCTGGGGAGGGGGAACAGTAGAAGCAGCAATAACGAAATCTATAACATCTGTAAGGTCAGGTTATGAAACAGAACCAGATGTATATCTCTGTCTTTACTTGAAAGTTGCTTTCAAGGAAAATCTGTTCACTCAGCGATCATATTTGCAACGCCTCTGGGCAGCTTTTACAAGCCAAGTGTTACAAACTTGAATGGGGAAATCCTGAAATCTCAAAAAACTGTTTGCCACACTCAAAAAACATATTTCAAATCAGCAACAAAATCAGAAATGAGCTGTCCCATTAATGTTGTTCCTTATGCTTAAATAGCTGTAAAAGAAGAATGTTTATATTTCAGGTTGGTCCAGCCAATGCACAGTGGAGTCCTAAGCGCACGCCTCAGGACACTAACTATTCTATGGGAACTGAGCTTCCACTGGCAGCTGCAGTGACGCGATGACTTTATAAGTTGGTGGTTGGCTCTTTTATTTAGAAAGTAGGTGTGTAACTAGGGATGGGTACTGATATAAAACCCAGTATTAAATGAGCCCCGTGGCTAAATTATTAAAGACCACAGTATCGATAAGCTCTGATGTTATCGGTTCTGCTGTCGGTACTGGAAAAATTAAGAAAATACACTGTTTATTATTGCTATATACTGTAGACATTATCTTACAAATTCTCACTAGCTGTTTCTATATGCGATAATATTAAGACATTTGTCTATTATGCATTTTTTGATATACAGAACTGAACTAAAAAGTTTAGTCTGGTTACACTTTAGGGCTGTGCGATTAATGTAATTTTAGCTAATCTTATTTCGATTTTGACTGCCAAGGATTATGAAAAGAAGACATTTGAGGTAAAACTATTTAAAACTAGCTGCATTCCATGTAGCGCACCATCCTTTCATTTCCTTCACAGCAGTGTGCATTCATTCCTCCCTAAAAGCCCAAAGAAAATGCCTGCATTGAAAGCACGAGTACTGTGTGAGGATACTGAGTTTACTGAGTTTCAATGACATCACTATATTACATTTCTATATATAATGTTGAATATAATGTATAATAATGTGATGGAGGAATATTTGTGGGTCCTAATGAAATACATTCCAGTGTAAGTTTGTACAGAGATTTTTAATCAGATTCACTGCTCAGGTTGTGTGCCCTCCAGGGAGTGATATTTCAAGCCAGACCATCATTCGGTTGGCAGGATCTTCTGGTCAGATGGTCCCGCATGCATTTTACTACAGAGGGAGTTTTCACTGAAGCAGAAACACCCTACCTGTATCCTCGGTTACCTAGGTCTTCATTAGGCTAACAGAAGCACAGGTGGCATACAAGGGGTGGCTGGATCACCTTCATTGGTGGCGGAGACTAAACCTGCAGCAAAACAAAAGAAATATGATTAAAGAAGAGCGGGCAGAGGTAGGATCAGAGGTGGGATTTATGTGAGGACAGTGCCCTTCTTTTGGTTGTTTCATTTCTTGGCCAATAAGCAAAGGTGTCTACATTTTATCCGCTCACTGCCCCGTTCCTTTCTTCTGAACTGAAGAGAAATGGTGCTGAAGTGGAAAGCGACAGGGTTCCTTATGTAGCTCTCTGCTGGCTAGACATAAAACAATGCGGTTTAAGTCTGCTTAGAGTTTAGGTTCAATAGCAGAGATGCAAGGCTGAGTTGTTAGGATGTCTGATTGGAGGTACAGTATCTCCAGCTTTTGAAAGTACTAAAATATCATAAGGGGTTAATGCTAATCTGATTCTGCTTCCTCCCCTACACCCCACAGGCAGGATGAGTCATTTAGACACACTTACACAAAGCACACAAACATAAAGTATGCAACATTACACAAAAATATTAAGCAGAAGCTGTTTTCAACAACAAAAATAATAAAAATGTTTCTTCAGCACTAAATTAGCATATTAGAATAATTTCTGAAGGATCATATGACGCTGAAGACTTAATTAAAGGGATAGTTCACCCCAAAATGAAAATTTGATGTTTATCTGCTTACCCCCAGGGCATCCAAGATGTAGGTGACTTTGTTTCTTCAGTAGAACACAAATGATGATTTTTAACGCCAACCGTTGCGGTCTGTCAGTCGTATAATGCATGTCAAATAAAAAAATGTAAAAAAAATGATCTAAATACTGTTCGGTTTCTCACACAAACCAATTGTTTCGTGTCTTAGGACATCAATGTGTCGTCATGAGCCGCAGGGTTTAATTTGGATTTGTCTGTGCATGTTTTTTTGACTCTTATAGATGGAGTTCCCATTGACATGCATTATACGACTGACAGACCGCAACAGTTGGAGTTAAAAATCATTATTTGTGTTCTACTGAAGAAACAAAGTCACCTACATCTTGGATGCCCTGTGGGTAAGCAGATAAACATCACATTTTAATTTTTGGGTGAACTATCCCTTTAAAGGCTTACATTTTAAAATGTATTCAAACAGAAAAGTTATTTGAAATTGCAACAATACATCACAATATTACTGTATTTTTCATATATGTGTGTTCACATGCACATTAAAAGTTTGATTTCAGTCAGACTAAAGCAATAATTCGCCTTTTTAAAATTGACAATGTAAAATTAAAACTAAAATCAGCTGCAGCTTTGTGATCTAACTTAGAAAGACAGAGATGGTGTGAAGTGCGTATTAATTCTTTAAATATTCAATAATTATTGTCATGTTTACTTCAATAGACAAATGAAGACTATAGCTCGACTACGCAAAAACTTGCTCTAGCTCACTAATAACATGCATTTAAATACAGAGACTTGGACCAATAAGAAACCAGAATACCCTAGCAATCGCAACATGCTGGCAGCCATCAACAACCATCAACTTCATCATGGAGGCTTGTTCTAAAAGGTCAAAAACAGCTAATCTATTTAAAAAAAATGTAAAGTCTCATATTCTTGCACTCATGTCTGTGCAGATCCATGATATATAATATGTTTCAACAAAAAAAAAAAAAAAAAAAAAAACCTTGCAGCATAGATGTGCAGTAAAGACCGTGAAGCAAACAAAACATGAGTGGGCTGTTTTTCCATAGCTAGCAATAAACACACTCACACACTTCTTTAGCAGGCCACCCCTGTCCAAGTCATTAAAAATCCTGAGTACTGAGATGGACATTTTAAAATGTCACGACTCATATAAATAAGCATTTTAGCATTGTTGCCACAGTCACATTGTTGCCATTCTGCCTAGACCAATTTATCTACAGCCATCCATTCTAAAACTGGAGGACAAGCAAAGGATGAACCAAAAACAAGGGCTATTTTATACCACAGAACACCAAATAAAAATTGTTTTACTTGTTCATCCATCATATAATATCCCTGTTTGCAGACAGTGGGTAATGTGTCAACACATTGTGCGCAATTTCATTTCTTCACAGGCAAGTGTTACATATGCAGTGTTACTGTGACCTATTAATTAGGCAAAACTGGTGAGGCTAATTTCTATGGTAAGCGTGAAGTGAGATTTCAGGTGCATGACTGCAGCATGACCACAAATACACACACACCTGAGTGAGTCAATGGAGCATTTGACTGCATCATGTCCGTCCTTCCCTTTCCTAGTTTCCTTTATACGAGCAAGAGTCTTGAAGCTAATCCTCCTCTCTTAATTATTCCACCCCTGAGGATGGCTGGAAAAGGGCCTGCGCCACACCCCCAACCTCCAGCTACAGGATTTTAGCTTCTATGCTGTTCCACACTCTTCGCCCCTCTCCCTCCCTCAGTCCTTACAAGCTGGCAATATAAACAGGATAATCTTCTAATCTTTTTGTTGAAGCATACAGGATGGAAGAGGGGGAAAAAAGTCAATTCATTTCTGTAGCTCGTGCAATTTATTCTTGTTTGTAAGAGGGGCATAAACAGCAGATGCTCAGAAGAGAGTGTTTATTAGATGAGTTACCAGAAGGAATAAGACTACAGAGCATGTGTAGTTTTGTTAGTAATGTGTGGTACTGCATGATCCTTCAGGCTTGTGTTAGTCACGGTGAGCTGTCAATCATCCACAGTCAGAGCTCTACACATTTACAAAAGGCACAAGACTAGACAGTAGATTTTTCATACAATATCAAGTAATCAACAGTATTGATTAATAATTGTAGGCAGTTTTGATCTTTTATAGCAATTGAGCAAACCATCAAAACAGAGACGGTCCCTAAATTTGTGAATATGGACCGTCCAATGTCAAGACAACTTTATGCCAGTATTTCACTAGGAAACGCTTAGCGTCAAACTTTACACATTACGTCCATATTCTGAGTCAACCTGCTTGCCTGTAGCCTATACAGTATAGTATAGGTGCGAGTTTGATGGTCTTTTATATCACTGTATTTAGTCTATAAAGCTAAGTTAAGCGTTCTATATGTCCCGACGGCAGGTATGACGTACTGAAGGAAACCCCAGTACTGCAGCACAGCCGCGATATAAAGTTAAGGAAAGTTATATGTCTATCTCAGATTTAACGTTTGAACTGTACATCAGCATCGGGGAATAACGTTATAATCTCGTTCACTGTAGAGAAAGCTGCTTACATGTTAGCTACACAGAAAAAGTAACAGTGAAGACATTGGATTAAATGTAAACACAACTTTTGTGCCTTTATCAGCTTTTCTGCACATATACTGTCCCTGATTATCATCACACATGCACTTACCGCGTGCTCCGTTACTGTAAATCTGTTTTAATGAATGAAATTAATGTCTTGCTCTAACTGTTGCTCTGCTTTTCGTCAACACGAGCTTGCACCACCTGCTGGTGGGGTCGACAAACAGCAGATGGAGATTATGCTCGGTACTCTACTGCTTTTCCTGCAGTTCCCGGATGTGAAATGTTGAAATTTGAACCACTGGATTTGTGGACTCGAATTTGTAACGTGAAATAAAATGGACAGAAAATTGCCTGCTGAATATTATAGGTTGTATTTTTAAACAGAATGAATATTATGGAAGTGAAATCTGAAAGGTGAATATGGATTATTGAATTTTTAACAATGAAAATGTGTGTGTGAACTGAATTGAAATATTCACAGCTTAAATATAAACCATGTTGAATTTCAGCCCATAAAAATGCAAGCCCTAAAAATACAATGCACTAAAATACAAGCACGGTTAACGCAATGCATATTTTTTTTCCAAGTAGTTCAATTCAACTTTGCTTTTTATTTCAAAAACATATGGCATTATTTTACTTACATACTGCGTGCACTTCTTGTCAGTCCGTAGACTAGAACACCCGTCAAAATAAGAGTCCCGCCATAGTAAAAGAGATAGTGCAGATCTCATACATATTTAAACTTACAAAAAATATTAAAATGTATACAACAAACATTTTAGAAAATTAATCATAATAAAGTCTGTTACAATAAATTATTAATATGTATTAAATTTATACAGTGAAGAATATGCAGTGCTATTTTACATTTTGTTTACTTTATTTCTGTAAGCTACCTGAAAACTATTAAACCTACCTAAAAACCACTGTTTATTTCATATACAGGTCCATCTCAATAAATTAGAATGTCGTGGGAAAAGTTCATTTATTTCAGTAATCCAACTCAAATTGTGGAACTCGTGTATTAAATAAATTCAATGCACACAGACTGGAGTACTTTAAGTCTTTGGTTCTTTTAATTGTGATGATTATGGCTCACATTTAACAAAAACCCACCAATTCACTATCTCAAATTAGGATACTTCATAAGATCAATAAAAAAAAAAAAAAAGGATATTTTAAACAGAAATGTCAGGCTTCTGAAAAGTATGTTCATTTCTATGCACTCAATACTTGGTTGGGCCCTCTTTTTGCATGAATTGCTGCATCAATGCGGCGTGGCATGGAGGCAATCAGTCTGTGGCACTGCTCAGGTGTAATGGAAGCCCAGGTTGCTTTGATAGTGGCCTTCAGGTCATCTGCATTGTTGGGTCTCTCATCTTCCTCTTGACAATACCCCATAGATTCTCTATGGGGTTCAGGTCAGGTGAGTTTACTGGCCAATCAAGCACTGTAACACCATGGTCATTGAACCAGCTTTTGGTACCTTTGGCAGTGTGGGCAGGTGCCAAATCCTACTGGAAAATGAAATCAGCATCTCCATAAAGCTTGTCAGCAGAAGGAAGCATGAAGTGCTCTAAAATTTCCTGGTAGATGGCTGTGTTGACTGTGGACTTCAGAAAACACAGTGGACCAACACCAGCAGATGACATGGCAGTCCAAATCATCACCTCACACTGGACATGGTTTCTGTGCCTCTCCACTCTTCCTCCAGATTCTAGGACCTTGATTTCCAAATGAAATGCAAAATTTACTTTCATCTGAAAAGAGGACTTGGACCACTGAATAACAATCCAGTTCTTTTTCTCCTTATCCCAGGTAACACACTTCTGACGTTGTCTTTGGTTCAGAAGTGGCTAAGTTCTTAAATCGGCTTCGCCTGACAATCTTCTCAAGCCTGCGGTCATTCCTTTCACTTGTACACCTTTTCCTACCACACTTTTTCCTTCCAGTCAACTTTCCATGAATATGCTTTGGCACAGCACTCTGCGAACAGCCAGCTCTTTCAGCAATGACCCTCTGTGGCTTACCCTCATTGTAGAGCGTCTTGATGATCATCTTCTGGACAACTGTCAAGTCAGCAGACTTCCCCATGACTGCTGTTGGGATTACTGACCTAAACCCAGTATTTATACCCTGAGAATGGTAATTTAATAGAACTTGAAATTAAATATTCTAATAATTTGAGATACTGATTTTTTGATTTTGATGAGTAGCAAGCTGTAATCATTAAAATGACAACAAAAAAGTCTGGAAATATTTTACTTTGTCTAATAAATCTAGAATATATTTAAGTTTTACTTTTTGAATGATATTACAGAAAAAAAATTACTTTTTCATGATATTCTAATTTATTGACATTCAGTTGTATTTATGTAGGCCTGCTGAATGTTAAATGGATCCAATCGATGTTCATTAGAAATTATTTGATGATGCAGCAATAAACCTGCTATAGTATAATTTATTGCAGGTGTTTTTGAACTTTGCTGATTTAAACATGATAAAAATCTATTTTGATGACAATTTCGGTATCGGTTAATAATTGTTTATTAAAATCGGTAACGGCCCCAAAAAATCCTATCGGTGCATTTCTAATAAATCCCATAGCAAATCTAAGCAGGTAGAGCTGGAAGAGGTGGAAGAGCCGACAGCAAACAGTGAATCAGACTATTTAAAGGGGTCATATGACGCTTTCTAATGTTTTCCTTTTTCTTTAGTGTGTAATGTACCTGTTTGTGCATGAATACAATCTGCAAAGTTACAAAGCTCTACCAGAAAGTAGTCTATAGTCTACCAGAAAGCGATTTATTCTAACAAAGAACACTGATCCAGATCTGTCTAAAACACATCGAAGTCCAGATTACTTTCTCAAATGTCCACGACACAATGTGAAATATTAGCATAATGGCCACCCAAATGCATATGCAAAGAAAAAAGGCAAGGTTTCAGTGAACTGAAGTGTCATCATGTCGAGGAGACACTCTGTTTGGACGTGAAAGCAAATTCGCTTTTGCTTTCAGAGGTTAAGATTTATTTATAAAGCTATTCCTGAGCAGTAAAACACAAAAGTTTGCTTGTGCACAGCACATTTTACAAAGGACAGCATCCTGACCCTGGGAGAGAACACAGGCGATATACAAAGACTACTTACCACTGTGAAACATTCTGCTCAAGTCGTGCTTGCAAAATTGGTTCAGATCAATCGGCTTGATCAACTGAATTTTCAGAATCCGACTCTGGCTTGAACTGAGATGGTAAACCATCTGTTTAACTGTGTGTTTACAAATGTTTTAAAAGCCTTGGAAGCTGAAGCTCGCAATTATGGTAAAGGGACTTTACATTTCCAACACACTCTTGAGGTGTTTGGGCAATCACATCCCAGTGGGTCCACTGGCCAATCAGAGCACTCTGAGCTTTTTGGAAAGAGGGGCTTTGTAGAAATGAGCATGTTTCAGACAGACTGGGAATAAAGGAGCTGCAGTATGTGAAAAATAACGTTTTTGTTTGTTTGTTTTTACATTAAAGCATGATAACCTATTCTATTACAGCCAATAATCAAAATAATGAACTTTTAAATCGCATCATATGACCCCTTTACATTGAGTAACCAATCTCAGCGTGATTGCTTGCAGATTGCATGTCCACTGAGCAGTCCAATGATTCATGATGCATGTGCTGCATTCCAGGTGCTTTAAAGGCATGCAATAGCTTTGTGTGAAGAAGGGAGGGAAATTTTATCTGTTAATTGCTGACAACATTCCCTTGATCCCAAGGCAAGCCATGTCACTTTCAGAAAAATACATCCAAATTTGGCATGTCGCAAACGTTCACAAGACACGTGTGAGAGGTAATGCCATTTTTAAAATCTCTGCCATAACACTTACAATGGTTTTTAAATGAGTGCAAATCACAAGATTTGAGTGTGATGATAGATGGCAACAATTATCAGTGCATAAAGATGAAACTACTTTTTTTGTCTTCCACACACTGGGTAACATATGGCTTTTGAAGACTTGGACAATAACACACACAGAGAATAGATTATTTTGATGAACATTTTATGATGCTTCTTATGAGTTTCATGGCAAACAAAATAAAAATTAAAGGATTAAGTGATAATAAATGACAGCAGATTTTCCTTTCATTTTAATATTTTAAAGTTTAACCTAATGGAATGGAGTGAAGTATGGCACAAGAGTGATGTTTAAAATTTGTTATAAAAGTGATGTTTTTATGGTGGAGGAGTAAAGTCACTAGAGTGATATTTCCTTATGAGAGTGTGTAGGCATTAACAAGTTATGTGCTCCACAGACATACCTGCGTGTGTGTGTGTGTGTGTGTGTGTGTGTGTGTGTGTGTGTGTGTGTATGTGTGTTGGCCCCTTCTAGGAGTGCAGGGATAGTAATCGATGCCCACACACACTCATAAGGAATGTTCTACATTTATTCATTTATGCATTTATTCATTGTATTATAAACTACCAAAGTTTGAATTGCACATTGATTTTTAAGTCTTAGCTCTGTGCTAAATATTTTTCTCTCTGCATCACTCTCTCTGCATCACTAAGTTGTTTTAAAGGGGGGGTATCACGCACAGTTTCTGCCAATCTCATGTTAATCTTAAGTACCTATAGAGTAGTATAGCATCCTTCATATCGCAGAAAAGTCCTTAGTTTTATCATATTTATAAAAGATACATACGCTGTACCGAGTCTTTCCGAAAACAGCCGAGCACCTGGAGGCGTGTCGTGTGAGCGGAGATAGAGTGACAAGCTGTCACGAGCATGCACAGCTTTAGTGTAGAGATCGGCTACAAGCTATCAATGGTCATATTGGTCAGCTAAACAAATATATTTAAATACACGCAATATACCATCGCATTATCCTTGGATAACTTTTGAATTACTATAATGAATATAGCGTATAGTGAATGATGAATAATTAATTTATAAATTCACTGCGTTCGCATTGTTTACATTATATGCACTTAGGCGCCTATTGCCAACAAAACAGACATTTGAAGCAGTTTTACTCACCACCTGCTGTTCCGACTCATGACCGGGATCATTATCGCTGTGACCGCTCCATCTTTCAGTTTCAAACGATCTGTAAATCCAGCGTAGAACTGGGCCTTGTTTATAAAACCATAAGCGCCGATCCTGAGGGCTCAAGCAGTCACGGAAAAACACGAGATATTCTCCATTCATTTTAACCAGTAAAAAAGTGATTGCAACTATCAGTTTCTATGGTTATTTTAATAACAAATATCAAGAGCGCATCGATGTAATGCATGAGCACAAATATCTCAGCTCCACTGGGTTCTTTGGGAAGCAAGGTTATCTTTCCCTCACAACCACTTCTTTGGTGACATTGTTGATTTCGTGGTCTAAAATCAAAGTGACAAATCTTGAGCAAGTCCTGTGCAGCGCTGCCGATGACTTCCGTAAAGCCGAACAAATCGCTTTGATGGGCGTGCTCTTGCTCTCTCGCTGTGGTCGACGTGCGCACACGCCCTTCCGGGAGAAGTGCCCGTACAAGGAATTCCGACCTTTCTGATGTCACACAGGCCCATACTTGAAAAAAAGACCCCGAAGTTCGTGAGGATTTGGAAGAGTATTTTTGGCACAGAAATACTCCGTCATACGTCCAACTCGTGTTTTGAAACTTTGGCCATGTTTAGCATGAGAATCCAACTCTTTAACAGTGTAAATAAGTCAGAATGCATAAAATAGCATTATACCCCCCCTTTAAATGCTTTACAGGCTTCAGCAGATCAATCTATGAGAGGCCCTAATGACCTCCTCAGCTTTGGTGAAGGGAAGATATGGGTTGTTTTTCCTCTCCGTTCTGTTCTTTCCATTAATGTCGACTGCAGACTATGGACTCAATGACCCAAAATTTGCAGATATTTAGAGGAACACTTGCACCTGCATCAGAATGGTAATAATGAGGTAATAATGAACTGGAGAACACTAAGTTTTCTGTAAACTGATTTTAGTTGAATGCAGACTGATTAAACTGATGGCTGATACTACTGTAAGTACATTATCTACTGTACATAATAAATCCCAGCCAATTAAATTCAGCTAAATGTAAACAGCCAGGTTTGCCAGAATTGTTTTCTGTAATCATTTCTTTCTTGTTCTTGTTGGTTTGGTTTGTCTACATAGTCTACCTTGTAATGGGAAGTGCTGTTTCTCATTCATGTCCTGTGTGGCAATGGAAGCACCCTGATTTCATACATAATGGATAAAAAATGCTTGCCTTCTTATTATATCCAGCATTTTCCCCCAGTATGCCTGCTTTATGCAAATTCAATTCTGACATTTCCTTTCCTTCCGAATCCATTGCCGTGTTCAGTGTTCTTAAAGGCTGCCTATAGACCTCTTAAACTAAAGTAAAGCCTATGCATATTTTAAAAAGATCAAACCATGTACTTTCTTTTCTAATTGATAGTACATGTGTCAGTCTGTCAAACTGAATCATGGCCATAAAGTATGCCCACTCTACTAAAATGCACAAGCAAGAGAAACACTCCAGACGGCTGTTATTAATATGTGAGACAGGCATTTGCAACAGTAACTGCAAATATTGCAAAAACATGCAAGCAGCTGCTATTTGTACAACGATGATCTTATTCTCTTTCTTTATTTTCTCTTGCAATTTGTATGAATTAGTCATACTGAGCCTTGGATTAAAGAAAAAGTCATAAAAGTTAATCTGTAAAATAACAAAATTAAAACTTCTGCCCCAATGGAAATAATATTATTAAAAATTCATCGGATCTCTATATTTATTTCTGAATTCTATGAAAAATAGCATTCTTAAATAAAATCTCTTGACCTGAGACCAACAAGTTTGTGCCTATTAAGCAGAAAACAGCAGCCTGCGAATTGTAATGAGCTCCCGTCTGAATGACTGTCTCTAGCGGTCTCGCTTGTATGACTTTATAAAACGGCAACACGAGAGCTTTGTGTATTAACAGGGTTTGAAAAACTCTCTGATCCACCATTTATTGATCAATCCACATCAACCGCTACTACAGCAAATCCCAGGCTCTATAACAAGGTCTAAACCACCCAGGTCACGATGTTTTAACCCTGCTGGTTCTGTATCTGCAAATAAACAACCAGATTCAGAGCGGATTTTTTTGCCCATAAGCAAACACTCATCATAAACATCAAAAAAAGCTACTGTATTTACTTCATTTGAAGTGACAGGCCTTGTTGAAAAATACACAGTCATGCTATTTTATCATGAGATGTGATGTAATAGTAGGGAACATAGACTGTAATAGACTGCAGGAACATAACACTTATTGCCTAACATTGTCAATTTTGTTTATATAGCCCAATATTTCTGATCATAATCCAAACAACAACATAAAACTTCAGTAAAATTAAATTTAAAGGAGGTCTACATTTCTCATTTTCATTAACATGGATAACATGGAAAAAGCACAAAAACCCTTCTGCCACCTGGTGGAAAACAAGCACTTTTAAAATGAAAATGGCATTAAATGATTATAATTTAATGAGCGAACATGAATAACGCACAAGAACAAACCTCTTCCAGAAGTTGAAACGTGCTGCGTAACCAACGAGGTTCATTCTTGTGTGTTACGCAGCACGTTTGAGCTTCCGGAAGAGGTTTGTTCTTGTTCTTCTGCTTATGTTTGCTGATTAATGTTTACATGTGAGTAAAAGCCTAAATTAAATCTTTTCGTTATAAAAAGCATTCAAGTCTCTTCAGAAAATTTGGACTAAACCGCTCGATTCATATGGATTAGTTTTCAGTCTCTTCATGAAGTGTCAAAGTGGTCGTTGCAAAGGCAGTCAATGGAGAGACAGACATCTCTTAGATTTCATCAAAAAGATCTTCATTTGTTTTCCGAAGATGAGCGAAAGTCTTACGAGTTTGGAACAACATGAGGGTGAATAATTAATGACAATTTCCATTTTGGGGTGAACCCTTTAATACCAGGTGTAAACAGAGCCTCAGTCAGTTAACCTGTGCAAAACAAATACTCTGTGTTAGGGCTGCACGATTTATCGTCATTTTATCGCACACGATTTGGCAAAGGCTGCGATTATTTTACGTGCAGCTTGTCAGAGCTGTACGGTTCTGTGATCAGTACTAAATGCTTCTCCATCTGAAAGCCAGTGGACGCTCTCGCGCAGACACTGCAAATATGCCCTGCTGCCGAAGTAGAACAAGTGTCATTCCAGGAAATCCCATACTATCGCTGTAGCTGAATAAACAGAAGATTGAAACGCTTTGATTAAACATGACTAATAAACACACAATTGCCTTATTCTGTGTAAGAAGCCACATCATTTCACAGAAGGATGCTCAACTGTCGTTATGAAGTGAGTTTGGAGTAAAAGCATTTTATGAAATGTTGTGTTTTGTTGGACAAGATGTTAATAAATGTTTCTCATGTCTGGAAAGATGTTTGACGCGTGTTGCTTTTTCAAATGTACATTATAAGCGATTCAAACTCGCAGTGCTTTCAGATGGATTAGCATTTGGAGTTATAGTTACAGTGGCCCAGTAGTGCACAACACAACAAAATTAAAAAAGCAAACATAAGTTCACAACACAACGAAATGGAGCCACAACACAACAGAATAAAGCCACAACACAACAGAATCAAGCCACATTTTTTACCATGTTTTTAAATGTTAAAAGTAATTTGAATGTTAAATTACTTTTAACATTTAAAAACAGACATGTTCAAATTCCAAAGCTTGTCAGTCTTACCAACAGGAACTAACAAGCTTTGGAATTTGAACATGTTTGTTTTTAAATGTTAAACAAAGTACTTTTAATAAATACAAATTATACGTTTTAACAGCTTGGTGGAATTGGCAGACGTTCCCTTCATCATGCGCCGTGGTAGCGCGTCAAATCATTCACAGGTATAAATATGAAGCTATTGTGCACGTAGTTGATTTTAAATTAATATTTCATGTCGATATACAATGTTCACATACTTAAAACTAATCGTGGTATTGATATTTTTGTAAGACTGTCGACTTTGTAGAACAGTGGCAAGGAAAACTAACTTTACCGAGCTCTGAGAGCCCCCTAGTGGTCGGGAGCATTTCCATTGTGTTGTGGCTTTATTTCGTTGTGTTGTGAACTTATGTTTGCTTTTTTAATTTTGTTGTGTTGTGGCTTGTTTCCGTTGTGTTGTGGCTTTATTTCGTTGTGTTGTGAACTTATGTTTGCTTTTTTAATTTTGTTGTGTTGTGGCTTGTTTCCGTTGTGTTGTGGCTTTATTTCGTTGTGTTGTGAACTTATGTTTGCTTTTTTAATTTCGTTGTGTTGTGGCTTGTTTCCGTTGTGTTGTGGCTTTATTTCGTTATGTTGTGAACTTATGTTTGCTTTTTTAATTTCGTTGTGTTGTGCACTACTGGGCCACCGTACATAGTTCATTGACAAGCCGCGCATAAAAAAAAAAAAAAAAAAAAAAATCGCACTAAGACAAATCGTTAAAGTGTGATTTCAATGTTTTTTTTCTAATCGTCCGCTTAATCGTGCAGCCCTACTCTGTGTTTTGAAGGATACTGACTGGGGTTCGCATGCGCCATCGATTAACCTCACACACAAACAAGGGGCTCCGTCTCACACACATGCAAAACCGTATCGCACGTGTGCTACTACCATAAATTTATTCATTGCACAGGCTAGTGTAACTGATTAGGGGACACTATACAGAATTAGTGTAATACTTGATTATGTTATACATAATGTATAATGTATACAATTCCACACACACATATATATATATATATATAGAGAGAGAGAGAGAGAGACAGACAGACAGACTGTCACAAGTGAGGCTCCCGCACTTCCTCCCCCGCACCACCGGAGGGAGCCTTCACCGGAATACTGAGACTATCATTCAGACTACATTTCCCATAGGCCCTCATTCCTGGGACTGATTGCGCACACACCTGCATCACATCACACTCACACTATTTAAGCAGCACGCACACACACACACACTGTGAAGTCTTGATTTGCCCCGGTGATCATTTCTAAGCGTTTTCTGTGGATTGTTTATACTGTTGCCGATTGGACTGTTTATCTCCTGTGATTCTCTGCTGCCTGCCTTGATCCTTGCCTGGTTACTGGACTGTGTTTGTTTGCTGCCTGCCCTGATCTCTGCCTGCTTCCTGATACCGTTTGTCTGCCGCCTGCCTCGACCATTGCCTGTCCCCGTTTACGTCTCTGCCTCTGCCCTTACCTGTGTATATACTATTCTTAATAAAAGCTGCAAATGGATCCCCATTCTGTTGACCCATCATTACAGAAGACTTCGCCTACTAGCGATCCAGCAGCTATCATGCAGCTCACCACTGAGCTATCTGCCCAGGCCAACCAGCTCGCGGTTCACCACCATCAGTTGAATCGACTAACTTCACTTACCGAGGAGCTGGTAAAGACTCTACAGGGCCTTCGGTTCAGGCCTCCCGAAGTCGCCACCTCGCCGCCCGCGGCTCCCGACACCCAGGCCTTCACTCCCGCTCCTGCGGTGAATCCGCGACTCGCCTTTCCAGAAAAGTTTGATGGCAACCCAGCTAAATGTAAGGGATTTCTGCTTCAATGCTCCCTCTTTGTTAACCAACAGCCTGCTCTGTATCCCTCCGATTCCAGTCGGATATCCTTCGTTTGCTCGCTGCTGTCTGGTAGAGCGCTGGATTGGGCCACGGCAGTGTGGGGAGAGGATGGCTCCGCGTTTCCCACATTCTCCGCATTTCTTCGAAAGTTCAAAGAGGTTTTCGAACATCCCGCGGGAGGTAAAAGCGCTGGTGATCAACTGCTGTCGCTGTGCCAGGGCAAAACCACCGCTGCTGAGTATGCTCTCACATTCCGAACTCTAGCAGCTCAAACAAACTGGGTCGACGATACATTGAAGTTGCTGAACTACAAGCCGAACTAGCCTGCCGCGACGAGGGAAGAACGCTTAGCGAATTCATAGAACTGGCCATCCAAATTGACAATTTACTGCGCTCTCGACGTCCGATCCGAGGGGCCACTTCCCAAACCTTAACCAACCCCACTCCAGAACCCATGCAGCTCGGCTACACTCCGCTGCACCCAGAAGAAAGAGAAAGAAGAAGACAACTCCACCTGTGTCTGTACTGCGGCCAAGCCGGTCACATCAAAATCAATTGTCCCATCCGGCCAAGTCCCTCTAACCCGAAAGCGGTGAGTTTCCAGCAATCCACCAACTATTCAGCTAGCAGTTTCAAAATACCAGTTCATGTGACTGTTAACAACCAGCGCATCTCCACTCAGGCGCTCATTGACTCTGGGGCTGCAGGCAACTTTATGTCAAATACCTTCGTTCAAGAGCACAACATCACTCTAACTGCTTGTGATTCTCAATTGACAGTGGAGGCGCTAGATGGTCGGCCCATCGGAGAGGGGAAAGTCGCTCACATTACTGCTGAGGTTGTTCTGCAAGTAGGAGTATTACACCATGAACCCATCAGATTTTACGTCATCCATTCACCCAACAACCCAGTCATCCTTGGTCTCCCGTGGCTCAGGATCCACAACCCACATATTTCCTGGAAGGAGGGACAGATTATTCAATGGGATCCATCCTGTCATGAACTTTGTCTGAAACAAGTCACCCCATTACCAGTTCAAACTGTATCAGTCCACACAGTTAACTCCGACGAGTCCCACATCCCTGTCGAGTATGCTGACCTGGCAATCGCTTTCAGTAAGAGCAAAGCCACAGAGCTACCCCCACATCGATCCAGTGACTGTGCCATTGATCTACTACCAGGTACCACGCCACCCAAGGGGAGAATATTCCCTTTATCCCAACCTGAATCTGCTGCTATGAGAAAATTCATTGAAGAGGAGCTAGCCAAAGGTTTCATCCGGCCCTCAACGTCACCAGCGGCATCAGGCTTCTTCTTTGTCAAGAAGAAGGACGGTAGCCTCAGACCCTGCATTGACTACCGCGGACTTAATGATATCACCGTTAAATTTCGTTACCCTTTGCCCCTGGTTCCAGCAGCTCTGGAGCAGTTACGGCAGGCTAAATACTTTACCAAGCTGGATCTTCGCTGTGCTTACAATCTGATACGCATCAGAGAGGGGGACGAATGGAAAACTGCCTTTTCCACCGCCACTGGCCACTACGAGACCCTTGTGATGCCGTTCGGGCTGGCCAACAGTCCCTCCGTGTTCCAGTCCTTCATCAACGATGTCTTCCGGGACATGCTCAACCGCTGGGTCGTAGTTTACATAGATGACATTCTCATCTATTCCAGCACGTTTGAGGAACACATCCAACACGTCCGGGCTGTGCTGCAACGCCTCATTCAACACCAACTCTACGCCAAGGCCGAGAAATGTGAGTTTCACCGCACATCCACGTCATTCTTGGGGTATGTTATCAGTCACGAGGGAGTGGCTATGGACGACAGCAAGGTGAGAGCAGTTCTCGAATGGCCACGACCACGAACACTGAAAGAACTGCAACGATTCCTGGGGTTCGCTAATTTCTACAGGCGGTTTATAAGGAACTTCAGTGGCATTGCAGCACCTCTAACCTCCATGACCAAACGACAATCCACCCGTCTCACCTGGTCCAATGAGGCGATACAAGCCTTCCAGGAATTAAAGGAACGTTTCACCACTGCTCCCATTCTCCGTCACCCAGACCCAGAGCTCCCCTTCATCGTAGAGGTTGACGCATCCAGCACAGGCATCGGGGCCGTACTCTCACAACGTCAAGGAAATCCAGCCAAAATGTTTCCATGTGCATTCTACTCGAGGAAGCTATCAGCAGCAGAACGAAACTATGATGTAGGCAACCGGGAGCTACTAGCCATGAAGGCAGCGTTGGAGGAGTGGCGGCACTGGCTGGAGGGAGCACAGCACCCATTCACCATACTCACCGACCACAAGAACCTTGAATATCTCCGGTCAGCCAAACGCTTAAACCCCAGACAAGCCAGGTGGGCCATGTTCTTCACCAGATTTCAGTTTACCGTGACATATCGACCAGGCTCAAGGAACCTCAAAGCCGACGCGCTGTCTCGCCAAATGGAGGAGGTAGAGGGAACAAAGAGCGAGGAAAGCATCATCCCCGACAAACTTCTGGTCGCTCCCGTACAATGGGACATCATGACAGAAATCACCGAACTCAACGCACAGACGGTACCACCCCCGGAATGCCCACCAGATCGCACGTTCGTACCAGAAGCCCTCCGCAACAAGTTACTGCATCAAGTGCATGCTCTTCCCAGTTCTGGTCACCCGGGTATCACTGCCACATTCCATCTGTTACAGAACCGGTTCTGGTGGGAAACCATGCTAGCGGAGACCACTCAATTCGTAAAGAACTGCTCAGCCTGTCAAACCTCTAAGCCATCCCGTCAAGTACCCTCCGGGTTGTTACAGCCACTGCCCATTCCTCAACGTCCCTGGTCCCACATAGCAATTGACTTCGTCACCGACCTCCCTGTGTCCCGTGGCCACACCACCATTCTTACGGTTGTGGACCGATTCTCCAAAGCCTGTCGACTCATTCCACTACCCAAACTACCATCTGCCTTCGAAACAGCAGAGACCCTCTGCAACTATGTATTCCGTTTCTACGGCTTGCCAGAGGACATTGTATCGGACAGAGGGCCACAGTTCACGTCCCGGGTCTGGGCAGCCTTCTTTGAACACTTGAATGTCAATGTCAGTCTCACATCAGGATACCACCCCGAATCCAATGGCCAAACAGAACGCATGAACCAAGAGCTCACCAGATTCCTACGCACTTACTGCCAACAAAATCAAAATGACTGGAGTCGTTACCTGATGTGGGCGGAATACGCACAAAACTCTCTCCAGAAAACCTCCACCGGCGTGACTCCCTTCAAATGTGTACTTGGCTACCAGCCACCACTTTTCCCTTGGTCCGGCGTACCCACCAATCTTCCATCCGTGACAGAGTGGCTGCAACGCAGTGAGGAAACCTGGGACCTCGCCCATCACCATCTGCAGCGCGCTGTGAGAAGGCAGGAGGTACAGGCTAATCGTCACCGGCGTCCCAGTCCAGAGTACACCGTGGGCCAATGGGTCTGGCTATCCACACGAGATCTCCGCCTCCGACTTCCATGCAGAAAGCTCAGTCCCAGGTTTGTAGGGCCTTTTCAAATTATTAAACAAATTACACCCGTGTCATTCCGATTAGACCTACCTGCTAACTACCGTGTTTCTCCCACTTTCCATGTGTCGTTGCTGAAACCCTCTGGTGGTCCGAGGGGGGAGTCGGAGGGAGCCGAGGCCCGCAACCCCCCACCCATGCTGATCGAAGGCGAGGAGGCTTACCAAGTTCGAGAACTACTCGATTCCAGGCGCCGGGGTGGGAGACTTCAGTACCTGGTCGACTGGGAGGGGTACGGCCCGGAGGAGCGATCCTGGGTCGATGTGGATGATATCCTGGACCCCTCACTCACAGAAGAGTTTCACAGGACGCATCCGGAAAGACCGGCCCCTCGACCACGTGGTAGACCCCGGCGTCGTCCGCCTCCTCGCGTCTGGAGCCGCTCGCAGGGGGGGGGCTCTGTCACAAGTGAGGCTCCCGCACTTCCTCCCCCGCACCACCGGAGGGAGCCTTCACCGGAATACTGAGACTATCATTCAGACTACATTTCCCATAGGCCCTCATTCCTGGGACTGATTGCGCACACACCTGCATCACATCACACTCACACTATTTAAGCAGCACGCACACACACACACACTGCGAAGTCTTGATTTGCCCCGGTGATCATTTCTAAGCGTTTTCTGTGGATTGTTTATACTGTTGCCGATTGGACTGTTTATCTCCTGTGATTCTCTGCTGCCTGCCTTGATCCTTGCCTGGTTACTGGACTGTGTTTGTTTGCTGCCTGCCCTGATCTCTGCCTGCTTCCTGATACCGTTTGTCTGCCGCCTGCCTCGACCATTGCCTGTCCCCGTTTACGTCTCTGCCTCTGCCCTTACCTGTGTATATACTATTCTTAATAAAAGCTGCAAATGGATCCCCATTCTGTTGACCCATCATTACACAGACAGAGAGAGAGAGAGAGCGTTTGGATTTCATATGGTTATATACTTCTATCTTTATATTTTTTTTTCTTCTTGCTGTCTGCCTGCTACTCTTCTCTACCAACCAACCACTGTGCATAATTTAAAAGACTGCGCTCATAAATGTGACATCATCCATAGCAACGGGGTCAACCTTATATTAGGAGTTCCTTAGTAAAACTTGCTCTTATGAGTTTTGTGAATAGTTTTTTAACCTAAAAGTCCTAGCTAGAGTAGGAACTCTTAGGAGGACTCCTAGTGGTAAGATAAAATTCTTTGTGAATACGGCCCTAGATGTAAAACATACAAACCTGAGACTGCTTATTGAGTTTACACATAAAATAAATGTGTTCTTTTATATCCTAAGCTTTTAGAAGAAAATTATTAATGAATACAATGGAAATACCATTGGGCGTTTAGCTCATCATACCACCGCACAAGACTAAACATGATCACTAAACGCCTGTGCTTCCTTTCATTAAACTAAGCCCACAGAAGCTTCATGGGACATGTAATTCATTACCACAACATAATACAGTCTCCCCTCCCCCAATGTATGTGTGTTATGCTTTCACACCTCTGCAGTGAGTTTGGTCATTACAATTCCATGCACTATTCTTTGTTCATGCTAATACCCAATAATCTCCATGTCAAAGCATCTAGTACCCTTCTCATTACTATTAAACACACACACAGGCTCCACTGTTGTTGATTAGTTCTCTAATAACGCTCCGCTCTGTCTTGCCCTCCTGATAATCAAGGCTTGGGCTGAGTGCAGTCATGCTCATCAGACAATGGCCTGATGTGATTGGGCCACATTGTCATTAAAATCCTCCTGCTTTTTTCCCTGACTCATATCCCTCTCTCGAACATTGATACTATACATAAGCAGCACTCTCAGTGATAGCTCCCATTCACTGGGCAGCGCCTAAGCTTGGGTCCTAAAGCCCCCACATATTTGGGTCAGAGAATGACCCTCGCATATTGTTGTGAAACTGAGATTGTATTTCTATTTTCAGAAAGAGTAAAATAATGAATGAAGGGAAATTTAGAAAACAGCAACATCCAGCCACTGTAATAACAAAGCTAAGCCGGACGAAATAGAAAAAGTTTGTGTGCTACTGGCTTAAGGACGGTGCACAGAGATGCTCAGGACCAGATACTCACACGTGAACACCATTGGCACGTTACGTAATTTGTTTCCTGCAGAGATCATTTACAAAACATCTGTTTGAAGGGGAAAAAAATAAATAAATCTTTGACTCACACACTCATATTCCATTATCCCTGGCAGCCATTACATAGCACAAGACAAAGTAAAAGATCCCTCCACATCCTCTGAGCTATCTTTTTCCCTCTCCTCCTCATTACATCATCCACTCTTTAGATAGCCCTTATGTACCCACCACACCTCCCTCTCGCTCTTTATCTGTCCCTCTGAGGAGCTGTTTTGCAAAATCACTCTGCATGGCCAGCTCTAACACACACATACACAAACATCATCCCATTAACTGTGCCTTCCCTAACACCACACAAAGTGTGCATCCTGTCCTTATGAATGTCTTTTTATTGCCCTCTTTTTTTCTTACCCCTCCTCCCCCCTGTTTTCTTCTCTGCTGGAGATATAAACACACCCTTCAAATGTTTGGAGTTTGTAAGATTTCTTAATTTTTTTGAAAGAAGCCTCTCATGCTCACCAAGGCTGCATTCATTTAATGAAAAATACAGTAAAAACAGTAAAATTGTGGAATATTGCAATTTAAAATAATTGTTTTACATTTTAATATATTTTAAAATGTTCAGCAGCCATTACTCCAGTTTTTAGTGTCACGTGATCCTTCAGTAATCATCCTAATATGCTGATTTGGTGATCAAGAAACATTTATTATAATTATTTATTACTGTTGAAAATAGTTGTACTGCTTCGTATTTTGTGGAGATCGTTATACTTTTTTCAGGATTCTTTGATGAATAGAAAGCTCAAAAGAACTTTTATTTGAAATACAATGTGTATATTAAAGTGCAAAATATTTTTCATTAAGGTAGTCCAAATATTATAAAAGTTGTTCAAAAGGTAATCAAATTATTCTTTGATTTCCTCAATGCAAATAAACCAAGAGAAATCAACTACTAAGTAGGGCTGTGTATCACCAAGAAACTGTAATTTCTGTAATTTGAACAGTATTTTACTGTAATATGTATATAGTATAGAATATAGTAAGTTACTGTAAACAACAAGGATTATGGGAAAATATATGCTCACTACTGTGATTATTCTCTACTGTAAATCCAAAACTGACCAATGGCAAGAGAGATTTCTTTTTTTTTTTTTAACTGTATGGTGGAAGTGGTGGTTAATGGACAAAAGATATACTGGTAACTCACTAAAAAGTTTAGTATATAATTTCTATTTTATGTAAAACAAACATTTCCAAATGTTTTCACTTATGAAACTCATAATGTTAACAGCAAACTAACATGATTCATTGTGTCATTTTTCACGTCGGAAGGGTTTTTGTGCTTTTTTTCTGACTGTCGGCTGGATTGCGGTCATAACGGTAATAACATGAACTGGTGAGCAAGTTAAGTTCTTGTGTGTATGTGTGTTTCCGCTGCCTCTTTAATGTAAGTTAGAGTAATCATCAGGCAGTCGTCAGTAACTTAACGTTAACGAAATAACGTGAAATACTGAGGAAAAGTGAGATAGATGACACCATTGTTTAAGTGGTATTTTTAAATAATATTTTCAAGTACATGTTTTGATTTATTTTCAGGTTTGTGGTCTGGATCATGTCATCTGCAGTGTCGGAGGTGTATTTTTGAGTCTTTTCTTGTGATTGCTGTCGTAAAGGTGATAACATCTACAGGTGAGTAAGCTGAAGTAAGCACTAGTTAAACAGGCAAACATAATATAATTTATCTGGCGATGAAACCAACGGAAAGGGAGAGAACAGAGGTTTACCAAGCAGCAGAGTTAAAAGTCAAAATGCTTTTAAACAATCATCCGTCAGTGTCTTTGTTCTTGATTTTGAATTTGCAGCAGCCATTCCCTCCAGACTTCTGCTGCTCTCCACTAATACACAGAATGGGATGACGCTTGAGGAAGAGGAGGAGGAAAGGGTTAGCAATATGCCATTATTGCCAATATGTAACTAATAATAATAATAATAATAATAATTATATATATATATATATTATATATACACACAAACCCGATTCCAAAAAAGTTGGGACACTGTACAAATTGTGAATAAAAAAGGAATGCAATGATGTGGAAGTTTCAAATTTCAATATTTTATTCAGAATACAACATAGATGACATATCAAATGTTTAAACTGAGAAAATGTATCATTTTAAGGGAAAAATAAGTTGATTTTAAATTTCATGGCATCAACACATCTCAAAAAAGTTGGGACAAGACCATGTTTACCACTGTGTGGCATCCCCTCTTCTTTTTATAACAGTCTGCAAACGTCTGGGGACTGAGGAGACAAGTTGCGGTTTAGGAATAGGAATGTTGTCCCATTCTTGTCTAATACAGGCTTCTAGTTGCTCAACTGTCTTAGGTCTTCTTTGTCGCATCTTCCTCTTTATGATGCGCCAAATGTTTTCTATGGGTGAAAGATCTGGACTGCAGGCTGGCCATTTCAGTACCCGGATCCTCTTTCTACGCAGCCATGATGTTGTAATTGATGCAGTATGTGGTC
Source organism: Ctenopharyngodon idella (assembly GCF_019924925.1). Taxonomy (NCBI): domain Eukaryota; kingdom Metazoa; phylum Chordata; class Actinopteri; order Cypriniformes; family Xenocyprididae; genus Ctenopharyngodon; species Ctenopharyngodon idella. The sequence goes on from NC_067226.1 coordinate 17,982,662, forward strand.
TGGCATTGTCATGTTGGAAAATGCAAGGTCTTCCCTGAAAGAGACGACGTCTGGATGGGAGCATATGTTGTTCTAGAACTTGGATATACCTTTCAGCATTGATGGTGCCTTTCCAGATGTGTAAGCTGCCCATGCCACACGCACTCATGCAACCCCATACCATCAGAGATGCAGGCTTCTGAACGGAGCGCTGATAACAACTTGGGTTGTCCTTGTCCTCTTTAGTCCGGATGACATGGCGTCCCAGTTTTCCAAAAAGAACTTCAAATTTTGATTCGTATGAACAGTTTTCCACTTTGCCACAGTCCATTTTAAATGAGCCTTGGCCCAGAGAAAACGCCTGCGCTTCTGGATCATGTTTAGATGTGGCTTCTTTTGTGACCTATAGAGTTTTAGCCGGCAACGGCGAATGGCACGGTGGATTGTGTTCACCGACAATGTTTTCTGGAAGTATTCCTGAGCCCATGTTGTGATTTCCATTACAGTAGCATTCCTGTATGTGATGCAGTGCCGTCTAAGGGCCCGAAGATCACGGGCATCCAGTATGGTTTTCCGGCCTTGACCCTTACGCACAGACATTGTTCCAGATTCTCTGAATCTTTGGATGATATTATGCACTGTAGATGATGATAACTTCAAACTCTTTCAATTTTTCTCTGGAGAAACTCCTTTCTGATATTGCTCCACTATTTTTCGCCGCAGCATTAGGGGAATTGGTGATCCTCTGCCCATCTTGACTTCTGAGAGACACTGCCACTCTGAGAGGCTCTTTTTATACCCAATCATGTTGCCAATTGACCTAATAAGTTGCAAATTGGTCCTCCAGCTGTTCCTTATATGTACATTTAACTTTTCCGGCCTCTTATTGCTACCTGCTACTTTTTTTGGAATCGGGTTTGTGTATATATATATTATATATATATATATATATATATATATATATATATATTATATATATCACTAATATTATATTGTAATATATTAAAAACTATAAACACCGTAATGTGCTCAGTACAACACCTCATTGTTAGTAATAAGTTCTGTTATTGTATGGTAGACACTAAAAGGCTGCTGTGACTGTGTCTGTTACAGGAGAGCCTGTTCTATAAGCAAAAACATGGATGCTGACTATGAATGGCAGAATCATCATCCAGCCATAACAGCTAACAACTTAATTTGGGCCAATGTAACTGATAGGGCTGGGTAAAAAAAATGTTGATTTCTCGATTTTAATTGATTCTCATTTTTACAAACCAATATCGATTCTTAAATCCCAAGAATCGATTAGTCTAGTCTGTTTTCAGTTGATGAATGAACAGAAAATGTAGCACGCCTCCCACCCAATAAATCGCAATAATCTTTGTGCTTTGTTACTTTTGATATGATGCAAAGGCTGAGATTTCAAATGACGTCCACCTTATTATGAGATTCAAAAAATAAATACCGTTTTGGTGCTGTTTAATGTGTCGTGACAGATCGCTGACAAAATGTTAAAAAAATCATGTTACTTTAGCTAATTTTAATTAATTAACCTGAACAAGAGGCAAAAAAAATAAAAACTATTTTTTTGTATACTATAAGTGAAAATACAGTAATACTGTAAAACATTTAAAATTTACAACAATCTCTTTAAAGTGTATGCATAAAACCTGAGCAAAAACTTTCTTTTTTTTATCAAAACAGTGGGATCTGCATTTATATTTATATCACTAATCACTATTTTGTGCAATCTAAGTAAAGGGAAAATGTTAAGCGCTTGCAGGAAGCTGCTTGCTTTAACGCAATCTAAAGTGCTACACTGATAAAAAATGATTGTGGTGAAGTAAATACTACAGAAAAAAACAAATAATTTCTACATGAAAAAGTTAGTTCAGGCAAGAATAAAATAAAACTAAGTAAATTCTATATTAGCACTCAATTCAAGCTTGTAGAAATGAAAGAGTAAATATCAACGTTATAAAATTAAGTAAAACTACTCAACTTTTCTGATACTGGTGTTTCCATCATGCACTGGGGCATGAATAATTAATAAGGTTGATTTTTTACTGTTTTCCAGCTGTATTTTCACTGTTTTATCATTGTTTAGTTGTAAGGTTTAGTAACTTGCCATTTTGTGACATTTGGAGTTCATTTTCTACTCAAAATGACACATTCATACTCCTACATACCAAGTATTAAGGTCTTTGTGTTCAGGTGCCGAGTTACTTTTATTAAGTAAGTAATTAATAAGATAACTACTAAGATCGGGTTTCAAACTGAACACAAATCTTGGATGTAAACAAATAAATATTGATACAGTGTTTTTGAGAATACAGTATTGCCAAACATAATATCACGATATTCACGTGTATCGAAATTCTTCTACTACTAAGCAAACAAAAAATTGATGCCAGTACAATGGCACTGTTTTATATTAGAAATAAAAGAGAACTGTGAAGTTAACATGCTTTTTTTCCCCACAGTGGTCACCACAATAAGATGGCACCTTCAGGACAGCTGTGTTTTAGTGGCATGTTAAAAATCTAGGATTTGTTGTAACATTATGAGAAAAAAAGTCGTAATGTTTTTCTAATATGCCTTTAAAAGAAAAACTTCAAAGTTTCAAGAATAATGTTGTAACAATAGTTCTCTCTCCTTATCTTGAGCCTGTGTGTTAGTGATTACCCACCTCAATTTCTACATCAGTTACTCAGAGCTTCAGATGTTACAGTTTTTCTTAGAGTCTTGCCCCCTGCTGAGTGCTTTTACCCCGTTTCTGTTTCCCCTCAATTATGAGATCAACTTATTAGATTTTATGGTACTTAGAGCACAACTAACCTCCCCTATCCATTTTCTCTTCTTTTTCTCTCTCTACCCACACAGCAGGACATTCATCCCTTCTCCCCAGGTGTACATCAGAAAAATGACTACAGCACAAAAACTCACCTCCTCCATTTCTCCCATCCCATCATTTCTCCCACCCTCTCTATTTCTCTCATTCCTTCTTTCTTTCTGTCCTAACTATCCATCTGCTCTCAGTGGAGGGATACTCCACCATCTAGCTCACCAATAGATGATCCATTGCTAAAAATCTCCTCCCTCAGATTTCTCCAAAGGGCTAACAGCTGGAGGCACTCCGCATGTGCCTCTCCCGCCAACCAGGTGGCACGGGCAGATAAAAAGTGACGGCAAAGCTTTGATTCCCCTTGCGCAAAGCTGGCATCTCTGGAAGGTGTCCACCACCGCGCCCCTTCTCTTTGTATGTTGGGCTCGCAGAGCATTGAACAAAACAGCTGAGAGGCCTCGATAACACCCGTCCTTCCCTCCTCTGCTCTGACAACTGTACATAAACAGAAGCGGATACTCCCGGATTTACCCACAAAACATATATTGATATGTTGACCATGAAATTCTGCCACCAACCCAACTTGGTTCTTTATAACATTTGTCCTTCAAACATGGGATGTGACACTCATTCACCTGAAAGCAATTGCTTTGAGATTGTGTTGACAGTTCAACTACTTTAGGGTCCTAAACACTGACTGCCACTGTAATTGGAATGAATAGCCTTGCGGTTCAGTTTATATTCAAGCCAAACTCCACATAAAGATCTGTAAAACAACAGAGTTAATGAATGTAGCTTTCATTCATTAGGTCTGTAGTCAGATTGTCTCTCACACAAATATGTTTTGACAACTGACTGCTGCATGCTAATTGACACAAGGAACTGTAATTTGTAAAATGTACACATAGTTTGCCTGCATTCACAACACTCCTTGTTTATCAAGCCTGGAGGAGATGAAGGTTTTAATTAAATCACTCTTTTGTTCTTTCATACGACTTGTATCCTTCAACTTTTTTTGGCCACTGTACCATAATAACTGATTATCTACTTTTGTCCAAACAATCAATATGAACTCATCTGTCATTATGCTTTAAAAAAAACAGCACACAAAAAAAAGTGTATTTGTCATTAAAAAAAAAAAAAAAAAAAAACACTGCTTAAAATTACTCTAGAGTGTGTGATGACTTCCTATGCCCCAAATAACCACTTTTTTCGACATAAATTTAAACCCCCAAAAAAGTTTTTTTTTTTTTTTTTAAAAAAACCCTCTTTTTAATTCATCTCACTTTCACTTTTGACACATGAACAGGCATAGGTTTAACTGACTCACCTGTTCTTTCAGCAGTTTTCTACATAAAGCTCCATTGTGAATGCAATTTAATCTCATTTAGCCATTGGGTGAAGAGGAGAGAGAGGATGCACAAGGCGAGACTCATGATATAAGGCAAGCATGCACTCCTGATAGAGCCCCATAATGAGCACAGCCCAAGGGGGACATGGGCCTTTAAGGATCTTTATATCCTTCTATCTTAAGGAGAGAGGGATATAGAGATCAATGATTAATCAAGGCTTAATCTGCCATCATTAGGCCTAAGTGGAAGGCCTCATCATCTCTACTCTGATGCTCACACTTAGACTGCTTAAGCTCTTCTACTCTTAGATGAATGGCTCAAGACCTCATCACTCTGCTTCATACGAGAACACTGGGTGATGAAGATGACCTTTCTGTGGAATCCTTTGTGTGACGTCCTTGTTTGATATGATCTGCTTTTATATGTTTGCCTGTTCAATTTTAATTATATTATCCTATTTAAATGATAAACACAATGTTTTCAAGGAAAGGCTACATAATGACAATCCTAATCAATTCTCAAATGGAATGGAATTTTTAAACAGCCCCTTCACTAAGCTCAATCACCCTCAGTTACTGTTGCTAGGTCTGTACAGAATGTCCACTAGGACTGAACTAAAGATTTTGGATATTTTGAAAAAAAAAAAAAAAAAAAAAAAAAACACTAAAAAAATTACTTGATAATTCCATGAACAGCAAGTTGTCTGGTAAAATGTGCTCAAAATTGTAAAATATTTAATGTTTATTGTTTGTTTTATTTTCTTTGGCTATTTTCATTGCGAAAACCAGTCAAGTTAAAGGATTAGTTCACTTTAAAATGAAAATTTCCCCAAGCTTTACTCACCCTCAAGCCATAGGTGTATATGAATTTCTTCTTTGAGATAAACACAATCGGAGTTATATTAATAAATATCCTGGCGCATCTAAGCTTTATAATGGCAGTGAACAGGACCAACGAGTATGAAGCTCAAGAAAGTGCTTCCATCCAAAGCAAAACGTACTTCACACGGCTCCGGGGTGTTAATAAAGTCATTCTGAAGCAAAGCGATAAGTTTGAGTATAGTTATAAAGTAAAATATCTAGCTTCCGCCAGACCGCCTTCCGCAACTTACACAGAAAGTTAATGCCAAAATCTTGCTGAAAACTAATTTTTTGAGATTTTAACCTCAAATTTGGAACACAGCTTGTTTAGATTTATGGCTTTGATTTTCTAAAGTTTTTAAGTTCAACATGTTTTATTAAATATATTTTATATAAAATAATGTTCATAAATCATTTTCATAAATTTAAACCTCTATAACTATTTTTTTGGTTTCACTTTTTAAACTTTTTTTTTTACGTTTCCAATAATCTGCCAAGGTTCTTCTTTAAAATGAGACCAAACTTAAGTCTGTGCTCCCCAGCTTAAAATTTTTATGATAGTTTTTTGACACTGACATTTTTGTCCTCTATGGACCTATATGTAACTTTTTTTAATTGACGCACAAGGGTTAATTGTATTTATCTCCACATTATCTCCACAAGTAAAAAAAAATAAAAATAAAATAAAAATAAAAAACACACACAAAGCAATTATAATGGGAAAAGTTCTTTGATCACTTGGTGTATGAAAATTGAAATAACAGATGATTAGAGGAATGAGTCATTTTCGTGATATGACCCGCAACCTCATGTCCTGCTGAGAAGAGTGAATATTTTGTTCAGAGGGCTGGAAATCTGACCAAAGAAGTCTTTCAGTGACATTAAACGCTGTAGACAGCTTATTCTTTACTGCAAAACTGCTCCAACAAAACCCTCAGAACTCACCTGTAAAAAAAAACATTGTGAAAATGGTGCAAAACATCTGCAGCCAAATCTACTGAAGATAGCAGAACACACAACCAGAATAAACAAGGGACTTTCACAGCCTACGTCAATGAGATGAAAAAGTTGAAAAAATTGGTCTAATTGATGCAAGAGAGTTGAAATACATGGTCAACACAATGCACTGCAAAGAATATTGTATCCCACAATGTATTGCTCTCTAATTGATCTTCTATTTCCAACAGTCACAATTTTTAAACATCTCTATTTTGCCAAAAGCATTTTTAAACAAAACTGAATTAAAATTCATTTATTTCTAAGATGATAACATGCAACATGAGGTCAAGTTATACAAATATAGCATCCAACTAAATGAAATGTTTAACTTGCATAATAAATAGTGTTTCAATTACTATTTTTAAAAAAAATAGCGCAGTATTAATCAGTAATAAGCTAAAGCTAGTATTCTACACAGCCACTCAATAGATATGTCGTTCTGAGTTATCAGGAAGTTGTAAGAAGGAAGTATTTGGCAGGCAGAGAATAAAGTGTGGTGATGTGCATGCTGATGATGAAAAATCATACAAAGAAAGTAAAAACGAATAGCTAGATAAGTTCCTGAAGGGGGGTGACTGCAACTGTGCAATACAATGAGTAACTGTGTGAGATGGATACATACAGTAGTCAACTCAAGAAGCGTGCTTTGGGGTTGTAATAGGCAGATATTGTTGCATTTGGACTGGAATTCCTTGAGCCTATATACAACATCCTGTGTACAATCCACTAAAACAAGATTATGTATGATGGAACTGCGTCGGCGCTCAAGCCCTATATGCTTTTATATCATTTCAAAGAGAAATATTTTTCATTTAAACTGCTGCCTATTCTACAGGGCACAACCATTCATTATCTCACAAAGCATGGGCGATTTGGGGATTGAATGGGGCCATCCAGTTGTGTTTGTTTGCAAAAAAAAAACCCTACAGTGTTGGCAAAATAAATATCTACATGTATTTTTTTGGCTGACACTTTCATCCAAAGCAATTTACAGTGAATTCATTATATACATTTTTTTATTATCATGGGGAGTTGAAGCCATTATCTTGGTAGCACAATAATGTACCAGCTGAGCTATGGGAACATAATATCAAACACCAAAAACACTCTCTCTCCTACACTCTCAATAAATTACATTGAACCACCAAGCACATCTGCTGGAAGAATGCTTACAGCATTCTGTGGATATGCAGAAAGAGTCCAAGGTATTTCTGACTATTAACAAGTGGCTGTACAAGTGTGACGTTATAAAAGACTGTTTTTGGCAGTGATGCGTCCACATCAATGCTCTGAGGCATAAGACCATGGTCTAGGATACTTTTGCACACAGTGTGACCTGGATGACATCGTTTCAGAAAGTGATCTTATCAGGAGAAACCCGTGCATCTTTCAGCGGTGCTGCAAAATCATACTTACTGGTTCCTGCCAGGAGGGCAGCACAATTCACAGAGAGCTTTGTTTTTGATGATAGTTGTCTGCAGAGGATTGTTTCACATTTACCACATCAGGACTTTAAAACATAACTACAGCTAACAGGGTTTGTATTCCCTACTTACCCTGCTAAAAAGACCAGCTTACTCCAGCATGCATTTTCATGCCTCTTCAAGGCAACATACAGTAGGAAGCACAAACTTCACTTAAAAATGCAACGTGTATATATACACAATATACTGTTCAAAAGTTTGGGGTCGGTAGAAGTTTTGAATGTTTTTTAAAGAACTCTCTCTTATTTGATTAAAACCAGTGTTGGGTGTAATGCGTTACTAAGTAATGAGATACTGTAATTAAATTACTTATCAACTGAAAAAGTAAAGGATTACTGATCATTTTTAGGTAATTTAATTACAGTTACTTATAATGTACTTGCGTTACATACTGTAAATTAGTTCAACAGTTCTGTTGAATTTAAAATCTAAATTTGTCGTCTAAAGGTAAAAGTGAACACTGCCTCTTTAAAATCATTAGCTGTAGTGCAGTTGCGCGTGAGTTCGCAACTTCGCACCAGTTGGCTGCGTAGTTGCTGTCTGAAGATGCCAAAAGAAGCGAGTGGCTGTTTTGCAGAATGGAAATATTCCAATCACTTCACTTTTTTGACACAGGTAGGCAAAAAAGTGTAGGCAGGTTTATTACACATAAACATTCAAATACACACACAGTTATGTCAAAATGCCCGTCTTGGCGTATATTCGCGTTGGTTATGTGAATGTGAACAGCAGGGACGTGCACAGACATTGTGGGGGGCAGGGGCTCAAGTGGAAAACAGGGCACTTATCATAATTATTTATTTTTTAAAAAAAAATTAACAAAACGTTAAATATATTAACACAACTCTGACTTTCTTACCAATTTATTTTAATTCCCTCACACTCACGTAATTGTTTCATACTCCACAGATTTCTACAAAATCAGTTCACACAGAAACCATGGTCTTCTTTAGTATTCACTAGGTTTATCACAAGAGCAGGCAACAGCAAAGGAAACTATGCCACAATGTGCATGTTTTCTACACTACTATTTTTAAGTAGCTATATACAGTGGGTACGGAAAGTATTCAGACCCCCTTAAATTTTTTTACTCTTTGTTATATTGCAGCCATTTACTAAAATCATTTAAGTTAATTTTTTTTCCCTCATTAATGTACACACAGCACCCCATATTGACAGAAAAACACAGAATTGTTGACATTTTTGCAGATTTATTAAAAAAGAAAAACTGAAATATCACATGGTCCTAAGTATTCAGACCCTTTGCTCAGTATTTAGTAGAAGCACCCTTTTGATCTAATACAGCCATGAGTCTTTTTGGGAAAGATGCAACAAGTTTTTCACTCCTGGATTTGGGGATCCCCTACCATTCCTCCTTGCAGATCCTCTCCAGTTCTGTCAGGTTGGATGGTAAACGTTGGTGGACAGCCATTTTTAGGTCTCTCCAGAGATGCTCAATTGGGTTTAAGTCAGGGCTCTGGCTGGGCCATTCAAGAACAGTCACAGAGTTGTTGTGAAGCCACTCCTTCGTTATTTTAGCTGTGTGCTTAGGGTCATTGTCTTGTTGGAAGGTAAACCTTCGGCCCAGTCTGAGGTCCTGAGCACTCTGGAGAAGGTTTTCGTCCAGGATATCCCTGTACTTGGCCGCATTCATCTTTCCCTCGATTGCAACCAGTCGTCCTGTCCCTGCAGCTGAAAAACACCCCCACAGCATGATGCTGCCACCACCATGCTTCACTGTTGGGACTGTATTGGACAGGTGATGAGCAGTGCCTGGTTTTCTCCACACATACCACTTAGAATTAAGGCCAAAAAGTTCTATCTTGGTCTCATCAGACCAGAGAATCTTATTTCTCACCATCTTGGAGTCCTTCAGGTGTTTTTTCATGTGTCTTGCACTGAGGAGAGGCTTCCGTCAGGCCACTCTGCCATAAAGCCCCGACTGGTGGAGGGCTGCAGTGATCTACAGAGTTTCTACAACTTTCTCCCATCTCCCGACTGCATCTCTGGAGCTCAGCCACAGTGATCTTTGGGTTCTTCTTTACCTCTCTCACCAAGGCTCTTCTCCCCCGATAGCTCAGTTTGGCCGGACAGCCAGCTCTAGGAAGGGTTCTGGTCGTCCCAAACGTCTTCCATTTAAGGATTATGGAGGATTATGCAGCAGAATTTTTTTTGTAACCTTGGCCAGATCTGTGCCTTGCCACAATTCTGTCTCTGAGCACTTCAGGCTGTTCCTTTGACCTCATGATTCTCATTTGCTCTGACATGCACTGGGAGCTGTAAGGTCTTATATAGACAGGTGTGTGGCTTTCCTAATCAAGTCCAATCAGTATAATCAAACACAGCTGGACTCAAATGAAGGTGTAGAACCATCTCAAGGATGATCAGAAGAAATGGACAGCACCTGAGTTAAATATATGAGTGTCACAGCAAAGGGTCTGAATACTTAGGACCATGTGATATTTCAGTTTTTCTTTTTTAATAAATCTGCAAAAATGTCAACAATTCTGTGTTTTTCTGTCAATATGGGGTACTGTGTGTACATTAATGAGGAAAAAAAATGAACTTAAATGATTTTAGCAAATGGCTGCAATATAACAAAGAGTGAAAATTTTAAGGGGGTCTGAATACTTTCCGTACCCACTGTATATATATATTTATTATATATAATTTAGAATAAATGACGGCATCAAGGAGAGGGACATAGTTTCAATAATAATTTGTTTCGTTTGCACAAATCAATAAATCGTTTTAATTATTTTGGTGTTATTGGAACACTTCTTTCATGTAGTGGACAATTTTGAGATTTTGGTCTATTTTTGCTTCCATGCCTTCTTTTACTCTAATGGAAAGAAAACTTCCAAAATACACATTTAGATGGTGTTTGTTTTAAGCCTACTACCCTCTGTATGTTTGCATCTGTAGATTTCTTCTAAATTAACCAAAACAAGCTAATCTGCATGTTTAAACACATCAAGAGTTTGTTCCACCTGAAATGTTACAAGTACAAAATATATAACAAATGCCTGCAGAGGGCGCCAAAAGCCTGGTGATTGTTGTTGTTACACAGCACAATCAAATCCTTTTTTTGGCCAACCAGCATAATTAGAAATATAAGTTAAATAATAATAATAATAATAATAATAATAATAATAATAATAATCCACTTCTTTATGATAGAAATGCTACAGCCACTGTAATTTCTGTGGACATCAAAACATGCACACTCAGAGCGAGGAACTTTTATTGATGTATTATCCTGTGTAAGCGTAGATTTAAGAAAGATAGCATTATGCAATGTTGTATTATGATTTTTAAATGGTTTTAATAAATCGTGCATCCTTAGAAAACTGTCTAATAATGCGGTTTATGGATCCGCGTCCGTGGAATGCTCCTCTTTCAGTATTGACAGCCCTACAGATATCTTTACCATGGTTCAAAACACAATGCATAGCACATTAAAATAATTGAAATTATAATATTACATAAATTGCATTAGTATCAAATCAGGCAGTTGCGTTGCTGGTGGCCAAAATAATTAACGCGGCGTTAAACGTATAATCTCACCCTTAAATATCCAAAAATTTCATGTTTATGAACATACATAGGCTACCTGAAAGAGATGCACAGGATTCATCTAGGGCTTTTTTTTCTTTTTCGCTTCTCATCGCCAGACAGCTGTTGTCTTTTCCCGGGCATAGTTATCAGAAGTCGTCAGCCAGCAGCAAACACGAGGTGGGGCGGGGATGAATGGCGTGTCACGAAGGGAGGGCATCTGAATTCAACAAAGCTGACCTGCTATATTATATTTTTTTTTATTCAGTAAATATATTTCTTTGTCAGGGAAGCTGTGCGCAAACAGGAATATATATTCATTTATAAAAAATTTATATTTAAAAAAAAAAAAAAAGCACCCCAGAAAAAAGGGCACTTTCTCTCGAGGAAGAAAAAGGGCAGGTGCTCAAGCCCCCTTTTTAGGTCTTAGCGATACTGATAGGTCTTAGACTTTACTGTCTACTATTGGCTGTCTGTATTATAAATGATAATCAAACAACAAAAGAAAAGCTCTAATAAGGATTAATCTATATTTAATTTATACAGTTATGACTATGCAGAGTTATTTTATATTTGATTATTCAATTTTACTTACTACTATTAGACCTATCTGAAAAAATATATATAGCATTGTTTTATTTGTATCTTTATGTATTTTTACTGTGGTATCGACTTTGATACTGGTATTGTGCACTTTTGGTGGTATCGGTACCGACTACTAGATTTTTGGTATTATGACAACCCTATTTGTTACTAAAATTTTTTAAAGTATTATAGTATGTTTTAATAAAGCTAAAGTGTTATAAAAAGCTATAAAAGGCTAAACTATTCCATGTTTGAATTTAAATTATTAAAAGAGTTTCCTTTCTATTGTCTATCCGGTCAAGGTTTATAGGGATTTTAAGAAGTAATTAGTAATGAGTTGAATTACTTATTGAGTAATTAAATTACAGAGTAATTAGAAAAGTATTTTAAATACAACATTGATGATGTAATTAGTAATTAGTAATTAATTACTTTTTTGAAGTAACTTACCCAACGCTGATTAAAACACATTAAAATAGTAACACTGCTAAATATTATTACAATTTAAAATAACTTTTCCATTTTTATACATTTTAAAATGTAATTTATTCCTGTGATGGCAAAGCTGAATTTTCCAAAGCTGAACTCCAAGTCTTAGGTGTCACATAATCCTTTAGAGATCATACTAACACTGTGCGTGTCCAAACCAGACGAGATGCCGCAACATGCGATTAAATGAATCTTTTTCATGTTAATCAGAGTTTTTGTCCTAGCCAGCCAAGAAGGCGAGACGCAGCGAGCAACAGGGGATTTTATTTTAGAAACGGTTTCTATTTCTGTAACGCTGAGGCTGGAACAATAACATATGAATTATGACAATGATAAGTTAATGTTAAAAAATGTATTCAAGTTTGAATATCATTTTGCGTGACAATTATAGCACTGAAAGTGACAATGGACAATTCACCTCAGATCTTGAAAGAAAAAAAAAAAAAGAACGTTCAAACTCAATCTGAACAAACAAATGTATTCTATGACAAAGATTGTTTCAGACACAGTATGTATTTTTAATCATGTTAAAATTGTGTATTTTGTGAATTTTTACTTATCCATATCGTTGTGAGTACAGTGTGCTTGCAGAGAGACTCTGCCCACACACTCTGATTGGCTTTGATTTTTGATTGATTTTGTTGTCTTCTTGTAGTAGTGTCACATCTTGTGTGGACAGAAAAATCGCTTGTCACTGGAATCTTATCGCATCACATAAGATTTGGAAATTTTGTAATATGCTAATTTGATGATCAAACATTTCTTATTATCAACGTTAAAAACATAAAATGTATGAAAGCTGCTAGAGACCATAAGGATGGCATTACATGATCATTGCACCACAGAGCCCCGGGACTGGCACACCACTCACGCTCCAGCTTACTGCACCACTGCCACCTTAAGCACTCAAAACTCTGCACTTATTACACACCTTTCTCCACTCTGCCCTTAGCACTTTCAGTACAGTCTACTCTGGGGTAACACCTGAACATCCATTTATCGTTAGACTGTGCCTTATTTTGTCAACACATACAACCTTAGGGGTCGTGATTCAGGCTGGAGAGAAGCCGTCCAGTGGATACTGTCAGGAAAAAATATATTAGGTCTGCACTTTACTTTCTTTCTTTGTAGGGCTGCAAAATAAACCAAGTAAATACTTGTTGTTGCGGAAAGGTTGCATTGTTGCAAAGTGCCAATCAAGGTGAAAATTATATATAAACGGAGACATGTTTTGTGACCGGCAGAGATCACATCACAGAATAAAGCCGCACATATACCAGCATACGTTTCTGCCGCTGCCTCAGATGTAGTAGTCCAGCACGGCGGCTATATATTGTCAAGTTGTAAATAAGAGAACAGCTCTTTTGCAAAGCCCTCCATGTTGCAGTTGTTGCTGTTTTTGGTGCAAAGCTACCAACGCAACGTCATTGCCATAGAAACCAATGCAGATATTCCGGAAAATGAAAGAGCTCCACGGGACACACAAATCAGATCTGAACAGTTGCGATACACAGTAGATGTAGATGTTGTGATACCAAATATACACTGCAAACAAGAGATGTGACAGTGAATTGAACTGAGATATTGAATTCAACTTTACAGTTATTGAACTGAATCAACACTCAACTGACTTGAACTGAATGACACTATTGTCTTCTGCAGAATTTGTATCATATTTAATGAATTTTGCATCAATTATGTTATTTTCCTGTTTATTAATGTGAAGCCACTTGATACAATTTGTATTGTTTTAAGTGCTATATTATAAATAAAGGTTGACAAAATCAGATTTCTTATAAATAACAGTCAGATTAGTTGCCAAAATTAATAATCATAGATACAATATCAAGAAATAAATCAACTATTATGATTTATCATAATTGTGAAGTCCTATTTTTTTTAAGGTCTATAAGGTTGGTGTTTGTAAGTTTTTTGAAAGAAGTCTCACATGTTCACCAAGGCTGCATTTATTTGATCAAGAATACAGTAAAAACATGTAATATTGAAAAAAAATTTCCCATTCAAAATAATTTTTCTATTTTATTACATTTTAAAATATATTTTATTCCTGTGATGGTAAAGCTTGAATTTTCAGCATCATTGCTCCAGTCTTCAGTGTCACATGATCCTTCAAAAATCATGTGATGATGATGAAAGATGATGATTTGCTTGAGAACTTTTTTTTAAATTATTATCAATGCTGAAAACAGTTGTGTTGCTTATAAATATTTTTGTGTAAATGTCTTCACTGTCACTTTTGATTAATTTAACGTGAGCTTGGAATAAAAGTATTAATTACTTAAAAAAATCTTACTAACCCCACACTTTTGAATGGCAGTCTTGGCTGCAGTTGTTATTATGGCCAGAGGGCTAAAGGCTTTAAAAGATGTTGACCCTGCACTGTCCTCATATGGTGTTCGGGGTCTATATGACCCCAATCGATGTTTCCTTAGTTAAAAAACATGGTTCCCTCCTTTATCTCGGTAGCAAAATTTCCACACATAAATGAAGGCCTGGTACTAGAGCACAAATGCAATGTGGAACGAACATGATCACTCACTCACTCTCACACACACAGAGAAGAGAGAGAGAGAGAGAGAGAGAGAGAGAGAGAGAGAGAGAGAGAAAGAGTAAGAGAGAGAGAGAGAGAGAGAGACTGCAATAGAGCATATTTTTATAGAAACTGACAAACAAAAATCAATTCCAGCATAAATCTAAAAATTTCCACACATAAATGAAGGCCTGGTACTAGAGCACAAATGCAATGTGGAACGAACATGATCACTCACTCACTCTCACACACACAGAGAAGAGAGAGAGAGAAAGAGTAAGAGAGAGAGAGAGAGACTGCAATAGAGCATATTTTTATAGAAACTGACAAACAAAAATCAATTCCAGCATAAATCTAAAAATTTCCACACATAAATGAAGGACTGGTACTAGAGCACAAATGCAATGTGGAACGAACATGATCACTCACTCACTCTCACACACACAGAGAAGAGAGAGAGAGAAAGAGTAAGAGAGAGAGAGAGAGAGAGAGAGACTGCAATAGAGCATATTTTTATAGAAACTGACAAACAAAAATCAATTCCAGCATAAATCTAAAAATTTCCACACATAAATGAAGGACTGGTACTAGAGCACAAATGCAATGTGGAACGAACATGATCACTCACTCACTCACTCTCACACACAGAGAGAGAGAGAGAGAGAGAGAGAGAGAGAGAGAGAGAGAGAGACTGCAATAGAGCATATTTTTATAGAAACTGACAAATACAAATCAATTCCAGCATAAATCTAAAAATTTCCACACATAAATGAAGGACTGGGTACTAGAGCACAAATGCAATGTGGAACGAACATAATCACTCACAAATGCATGCGCGCGCACACACACACACACACACACACACACAGGTGTATGTTCACTCTTCACTCCCATTTCATACCTGCTTATTGCTGATTTTTTTGTTGGTTTTATTTACTTTTTTAAAATTTCTTATTCTAAAGTTAATTATTTTTATACATTTGGATTATTGAAATAAATATGTGATTACAGTCAAGTCCTGTCTTTTAGTGGCAAGTTACATGGCACTATTGTAAACTTGTGGCATTATTGCAAAAACAAGACACTTCAAAAGACAAAACATCAAAATTCTAAACTTTGACAAAAAAATACTGATATAATATTTTTTATAATGTTTAAATATGTTCACAAAACATAAATCACAAAAGGTGTTATAAGAGCAGTTAGCTACATCCAGAAAAATGAATGGATCTCTATGGGCCTCTGCTAAATGTATATGGTAATTTTTTTTTTTCTAAAACTGTATTTTCTACAGATTTTTCTTTAACCAGCAGATGGCAGAATTCTACCTCCAACACCTAGATCGATATCCAGAAACAACTCATAATTCATTTTGATCAAGTGTTTTTTCATAAAAATGTAATATTTCGTATGCATGCTAATGGTGTAGTTAAGGAATTTTGCAGTAAATAGGTTATAAAAAAAAAAAAAGTACTCCCCCTAAACAGCATAAACATATAGATAAGTAAACGGAGAAAAATGATATATAATTTCTATTATTAAAATGTATATTTTTATACAGTCGCTCTATAAATGTTTGGGGTCATATATACACCATGAGTGTAAACAGAAAAACAAGAAGAATATGAGGGTTAAGTCTATGCATACTACTTCACAATGAGGCTATTGTTAATGTGTCTACATTAAAAAAAAAAAAAAAAAAAAAATCACAAAACTATGTAGGACATCAGATATAATTCATAACCTACTTACACCTTCCATCTTTTTTATTACTACAAATCTGACTTTCAATTTTACATGGCGTTTCCTTCATCTTGAAAAGATCTTCTCTCTGTTAGTGGTGACTGTTAATATTCATTAGCTGAAAAAATGAAGATCGACTTCATTTTAAAAATGTCTGCCAGCAAAATTCCAACTTCTGTCAGCTAAGACAGAGGCGTTTTAATCCAAACAAATCGAATGACTTCCATGACTGAAGCATGAGAAGAACTATAGACTAATCTATATACCATTATTGGACAGCTGTTGCAAATGTCAAAGCCTCTAATTTAGAAGTCCAATAACAAAGCAATGAAATTTTCGTGAGCGCAAGAGAAGGCGAGAGGCCTGAAGAGTATGAGAACAATAAATCAGTGAGGTTAAACACCCCTCTTTAACTCTGTGTCTTACAGACTGAGTTTCTACAGTCTCCTGTAGAACAAACACCACAAATAAGGGACAGAGGAACACAAAACAAATTTGAATTAAAAGTATGCAATGAATATGAGATGAATATTTATTTATCCTTTTATTATTATTCATATTTTGGTCTTTCTCAAGAAAACCACTGGCCTGAGGCAACTGACACAAGCTTCAGTAGCTTCAGAAACATCTTTGTGTGTGTTTCTGCTTGTTCATGTAAGAGTATGTTTGTCCGTATGTGTATGCACCCCTTAATAAATTATTAAGGAATACGAAATCCATTTTGCTTTCAAGTGTGGTAACGTCATGAGCTTTTGAGCTCTAAGTGGCCTCCATGCAACAAGCAAGTGAAGCTTTCCTAATTAACATCATCTTTACTGAGAAAAGAACTTTGTTTTTTTATCAGTACTACTGTGTGTGTGCACATTTTTTCAAGGGCAGCGAGGGATATACACGTCTAAAGTGTCGGCAAAAAAGGCTAAAATGCAGAATAAGACTCCAAGAGTTTCATTTCTAAAGGGCTTTTTGTCTATTTCAGCCATGCCTCTCTAGCACCTGACGTTGTGGAACAAAGGCATGGCTAATATGAAAGGCTCATCTCCCTTCCCTTATCATACTGTGCACTACATTTTTCCCACATTTTTCTCTCCGTCTTTCACTCACTGGACTCTTTGACTTTGATCTCTTTTCCAGGCATTATTCATTTAATTCTGGGATGCTATATTTCTTAAAAGAAAAGAGTTTATTTATTATTTATAATTGTTTACGGTTGTATTTCCTAGGTTGCCCATTTTAAAAGTTTCTGCAAAGTTTGAGTGCAAAGAATGAGCCAAATTGATTGAAATCACAACTCAAGCCGAAGACAGCAGTCAGTCGACTATAGTCAATTGAGACAAAATGACCTTGAGGATTCTGCCAGCACTGAAATTTTAATGATCATGCCATGTAAAACAATTTTTTTTTGAATGAATTGTTTGAAACTACAACAAATTGTCAGACACTACATGCCACAAACAACCACACACTGTGCATAAAAAGACAACTACTGTTGTACTACTTGTTTGGGAAAATGAATAAAAGCCAACATGGCTTTCACCTCTAAAGTTGAACTGTGCCACTGCTGCATTCTTTGGTGTCACCAAACACAATTACAAAAATAATGACTAAAATAATGTTTTCTGAGAGTCACGGTGTTTACAATTTTAAGGGAAAAAAATCAATCTATGAATAGCTTACTTGTACTTTATACAATATTTCTTAGCCAAAAAGTAATAGCAATAAATAACACCAGTAATAGGCTAACAACATGTCTAATTGTAACGTTTGCTAACATTTATATTCAAAATCGCAATTTCTCGATTTAAAAATAAAAAAATTGAGGCAAAACATCAAATTTGAATTAATATGAAAAAAAAATGGAAATCAGAACGCCAACTCAGTATTGGCCGGCTCCTGCATCAGCATCACACGCATGCGTCCTGGTGCTCACGCGAACAACATCGGCCAAAACTGAGCAGGTGTTCTGACAAAAAAAACCTGGAAGCCTAAACTGTCTATACAATGTAAACAGCATAGGATAA
The DNA here is from genome assembly GCF_019924925.1 of Ctenopharyngodon idella. Taxonomy (NCBI): domain Eukaryota; kingdom Metazoa; phylum Chordata; class Actinopteri; order Cypriniformes; family Xenocyprididae; genus Ctenopharyngodon; species Ctenopharyngodon idella. Next base: position 18,001,122 of record NC_067226.1, read on the forward strand.
TGACAGGGTAGAGAAGAAATTGTTGAATAAAGTCATTGTTTTTGTTTTGTTTTTGTGCACAAAAAGTATTCTCGTCGCTTCATAACATTAAAGGGTTAGTTCACCCAAAAATGAAAATTCTGTCATAATTACTCACCCTCGTGCCGTTTTAAGGTAAAGGTACTAAAAACATATTTAAATCAGTTCATGTGAGTACAGTGATTCAACATTAATATTATAAAGCAACGAGAATATTTTTGGTGCGCCAAAAAAAACAAAATAACGACTTATTTAGTGATGGCCGATTTCATTTCCTGAAGCAGTGTTTTGAAATCGGCCATCACTAAATAATTCATTATTATTTTTTTTTTTTTGGCGCACCAAAAATATTCTCGTTGCTTTATAATATTAATATTGAACCACTGTACTCACATGAACTGATTTAAATATGTTTTTAGTACCTTTATGGATCTTGAGAGAGGAAATGTCATTGCTCCCTATGTAGGCCTCATGGAGCCATCGGATTTAAACAAAAATATCTCAATTTGCGTTCTGAAGATTAACGAAGGTCTTACGGGTGTGGAACGTCATGAGCGTGAGTAATAAATGACAGAATTTTCATTTTTGGGTGAACTAACCCTTTAAGGTTGAACCACTATAGTCATGTAGAGTATTTTAATGATGATTTGAATGTGGTAATTATGTTGCTTTCTATGTACATATATATACACAAGATAGATAGACAGACAGACAGACAGACAGATAGACAGATGGACAGACAGACAGACAGACAGATAGATAGATAGATAGATAGATAGATAGATATTGGTTTTGATCACGGTTTTGGTTTTAATATTTCTTAATCAAGGTACAAGCAACAAAACAAATGGTTTAATAAAAAAAAAATAAAAAAAATGGTGAAATCATTCTCAGATTTCATTATTTTTTTAACCATCCATCATTGCAAACCAAAATTTCATGTACTCCAGTTTGGTTGCTTAAATGAAAAAACTGTAGGGGGAAAAAAAATCTTGAAAAAAATCTGTTGTGCTCCACATAAATAAAACACAAAATAATTTCAGTGTAGTTAAAATTCAAAATAAGGTCAATCGGTTTTTAGACTTATCTAGAAACTGTAAATAAACATTGGAAGCTGTGTACTCTAATGAACCCTAAGAGAGGCTTACTGCATATGATCCCCTAAAAGGGGATTTCAGAAGTCCTGACCTACAATCAGCGGGACCATCCGTTTGCTTTCTCTCAGACACTCGCCTCCAAGCAAAGATTACACACTAATCTAGCAATCTCAGTCGTAATCAGAACACATGTCCACATTTCATCACCATATGGACATGAACTATTCTGAGAGTCCCCCTCGATCACTTCTGATCTCTCTGTCATGATTTAAGAACTCAAACCCGAGGGAGATTTTACTGGCTTAGCCGTGATCAGGTGCTTTTTGGTGATCACTCTCCAGAGACGCTGTCAGAGAAAAGGGCAACCAGCCATTCTCACTGATCAATTTTCAAGGATTAGTAATTGACAGGATTAGCGTCAATGATAAATGCATACACAACCTCTCACATCTGATCCAGTCCTCCTAGCGCCCATTCAGTATCCAGATTAATAATGGCCAAGCAGATCAATAATCAGAAGCATTCTGAGGGTTTGAGAAGATGCCACTAGCATGTGTTTGCTCTTCACTGTGGGTGCTCACTGCATACTGATAATTCTCTAGCTCACTTTACAATTGGAAATGTTTCAAAAAACATGGTGTGTATTACAAAGAAGCATCCGGAGAGTGTGAGTAAAGGAGAAAGAAGGTGAGAGAAGACAGACTTCAAGAGTATTAGAGAAAGACCCCATTTATTAAAGGGTTTACATTTTAAAAGGGCCATTTTCTATCTCTCCTGTGAGTATTGGGGAAAAAAGAGAAAGAAAGGGAAGAAAACCTCTTTCCTCCAGTTATCAGTGCTTTATTTATTTAGTTTTAGTATAATTCCTCCTCCAAGAGTCTCCTCCAAGAGTCTGGTCGGGAAAAAGAGTCTTCCCGACCAGACCCTGTAATTGCGGCTTTTTCTTTTATTTGTGTGTTCCTTGCCGCCGGCAGTGAATTAACATGGCTTAACCATGTTTTGTTTGTAATTAGCAGCGGGCGCAATGAAGTGCTGTAGGGTTTCTCTGCTAGTGGCAGGCGATTACCTGCCCGCTCAAAGTGACTTTCTAAACACTAGAGCAGAGGGGAAGCCATCAAATGGCAAAGCAGATGACTGTCAAGGGACACTCGGCAGAGAAACCAATATTTTTGGTAATTTTTGATAGTTTGTTTTAATTTGACAATCATGTAGGTTCACGAGGGAGATTAAAGAGAGGTTTTTGCCACTCACCAATGTCGCTGTAAACTAGAGAAGAAAGAAAATGGTTCCAAGAGAAATCAGGTCAGCACCTCAATGTTACTCTGGGAAGCCAAAAGATACTTAAAGTATAAAATCAAACACACTTTCATAGCAATTTGTGTCACAATACTGTATATAACAGGTCATTGACCAGAGGTGTCAAGTAACGAAGTGCAAATACTTCGTTACCTTACTTAAGTAGAAAATTTGGGTATCTATACTTTACTGGAGTAATTTTTTTCAGCCGACTTTTTACTTCTACTCCTTACATTTTCACGCAATTATCTGTACTTTCTACTCCTTACATTTTAAAAATAGCCTCGTTACTCCTATTTCATTTCGGCTTGTTTTCATTCCGGCTTGTCATCGCTCAAAAAAAACAAAAACAAAAAAAAAAACTATCCAGATAAATCGCGCCATCCGGATAGAGTGAATTTGATTGTGGTTGGATGAGAAGTATAAACATATACCATTCCGACACCCTATTGGTTTGTACGCGATCCATCGCACCTGCACATGACACAAATCACGTCACACTCCAGCAAGGAGGACATAGCCAGTGTTGGGGTCGTTACTCAAAAAAGATTATTTCTTAAAAGTTATTATTTCTCCACTACTGGCTCATTTATCAAACGGGTGCTTTCTCTTCGTCCTCCGCAAATTAAGCTACAGTAGGTAGTTCAGTAGAGAGACGTTTGAATAAATTAGCGTTTGTGATTGACAATGCAATTGACAATGTTGTGATAGGTAGGCTAACTTTTTACTAACTTTGTAACTCGTTACCCCCAACACTGGACATGGCAGACATATGTAGCCAAGTACGAAGATGTCCGTGGCAGAGACTCAAAAAGAGAACTCGAGCGAAATGTCCCAACCAAGCACCAGCGAGGAGGTTGGTAGAAACAGGTGGCCTAGTGCAACCCAAATTTTTCAACATTAACATTTTAATATAACATTATATTCATTATGGCCTATAGAAAAATGTTTTTTTGAGGAGGTGGGGTAGTGCACAATAGGCCACCAGTGTCAATGACTAAGAGGTTTTCACAAATATCATGACTTATGAAAATATAAAGTCGCACCACATAACATTTTAAAATTTTTATTTTTTTGCCTGGTCATAAAAGGTCAAATTTAGGGCTGTGACGGTCGGCATAACAACCGCGCCACCGCGGTGGTAAAGTTGCCACCGCTGTCACCGGCGGTAGTGTGACGTGTGTGTGTGTATATATATATATATATATATATATATATATATATATATATATATATGTGTGTGTGTGTGTGTATATATATATAAGGCTTTTTCTTCATTATTATATGAGGACAGTTGTTTCACCCTGACATTTTTTACTTTAAAAGATTGAACAAATTTTACATTAAAATACATTTAAATTTAGAAATTAAAATAAAAAACAAGACCTTCATAGAAAAGGTGCATTCAAAACACTATGTATGGATTGCACTTTTAATGTAGTTTTGAATAAATAAATTCAGACAAAAAAAAATTGCTTGTCATTGAACAATATACTGATTTGACATTATCAAACCCGTCTTGCTTCACACAGAAATGAAACAACTTTGCACTAACTCTGCTGACCTTGGTTGAATATGTAAAATAAATAAAGCCTTTCTATAGAGTTCACAGAGAGAAACGGGATAGGAGAACAAAGAGAAAAAGACATGGACAGAGTGAGACAAAAAAGGGAATCATGTCAGAAATGAGAGACAAAGGGTGTGATGCACAGCAATGACATACGTGGAATGATGTAAAGCTCTTCATTTCATAGATTTCCCTCTTCAAAGTCTACTGTTTCATTGATTGGCCCTGTGTATTGACTGAAACATTGAGGTGTTACACACAGACCTGTGCAGGGATTCTCTTTGATATGTCCCTGCGATCATAAAAGCAACAAGTGTTTGATGAGATGAGGAGAAGCTTCAAAACTCCTTATTTCTGAGCAAAGTTGAAAGGGAGTCAAAATCACCAACATCTGATTTAGGTCAGCTAACTCACTCAAAGCACGGAGAGACTTGAATTACATGTCAAGAACAGTAAAAAATTAAAGAAGAAACAAAAAGTGTCAACAAGAAACTGCACCATAAATTTGTTTACTAGAAAATGACTAATAACCTTTGTTTGTGTCAGTCTTCATGGTCAGCTAGAGCTTGGATAGATATTTGTATAGAAGAAGTTTTTTTTTTTAAATTGTAAAACCACCGGCATGCAAGAGAGCAGTCCAAATTCCCTTTTCAACAAATGGGAAAAATTGTTTCAGTGGATCAGGTTTCGGTGGTCTAACACAAACAAATGCCTGTTGCCATCAGATAAGACAGATAGGACAACTGCCAGGCACCTCTTAGGGGGTGTAAATGGGGACACCATCAACAGGCCCTGCAGAGAGGAATACCTCTCAGTCAATATGTGGCAGGAAAGTGAAAATGTGAGAGGCAGTACTTTAGTCCATTTTTAATCAGTATAAGGGGATAAAAGAGAGTGAGGTTGTGACATGCACAACCAAAACACAGTTGGCTGGTGGAACTTGCCTGGTCATGCTATGAGAATGGAAACTTTCTGCATATAATTTACTCCTCATATTGACCACATAACTGCAGCACATCCACTGCACATTCATTAAGAGAATGGCTTAAGGACGGTTGGTTATTTCACAGCAATTCACAGAAACATCCTTATTAAGACACAAACGAATGCAAGGGTGATAGTTCAGCCATCTGGTGTCATGTTTGGACAGTATTCAGCATAATGCCTATATTGAAAGTGGAAAGCAAAAACAGCAGACGGACTGAATGAAAATGAAAATTCACTTTCTGACAGTAGGTGGTGCTTATGGAACAGATTTCATTTCCTAATGCCAAGTTTACACCACAGGATTTTAAACCAGATTTAAAGGGTTAGTTCACCCAAAAATAAAAATTACCCCCTGATTTACTCACCCTCAAGCCATCCTAGAGGTATATGACATTCTTCTTTCAGATGAATATAATCAGAGTTATATTAAATAACGTCCAGGGTAATCCATGCTTTATAATGGGAGTGGATGGTGCCCCAAATTCTGAAGACAGAAAAAATGTACTCATCCATTATAAAAGAAGTCCACACGGCTCCGGGGGGTTAATAAAGGCCTTCTGAAGCGAAGTGATGCGTTTATGTAAGAAAAATATCCATATTTAAAACTTTATAAACTGTAATCTCTAACTTCCGCTAGCTGTCGTACTCGCGTTCACGAGAGAGTGGCGTTCCAGCTGTCGTCATAAGCTGGGACGCCACTCTCTCGTGAACACGCATCCATCTGTCATATAGTGTGGCCGCGGTGTGTCACGTGACAATCATGACGTGTCATCATGGAAACAATAAATGGTGGCCTTAACTCTGGGAGGTCAGCCAGAATATGTTAAACTTATATGTGAAAGTGTTCATTTAATTTTAATTAAATTTAATTCAAAATTTAACCTAATTTCTTCCCAATGTCAATTTTTAAATAAAGGTGTTGGGTGACAGAGATGTTGTCATCTCGTGTAGTGTGTAACCCCCCTGTTGCGGATCATTTACATAGTGTCACGTAGTGTGAACACCACAACAACTTCAAGACTCCACAGCAAGTCATGTAGTCTGAACAGCACATCGATCTGAAGACGTTTAAAGTCCTGTAGTGTAAACTTGGCATTAGTTACCACTGTACACAAAGAAGCGCTGCACTTATAAACACTACTTTATACCAGAGACGGTCTTATTATAGAATGGTGCAGGTGTGACGTCAGAACCCAGAAGGCTAATTCAGTTTTATAATGGGGTTTTTCAATTTATGAGTAAAATAAAGCCTGTGATAAACATAACTTGACTATACTTTGACATTTTGTTCTACAACATACATTGCAATGTGAAACATAGCAAAACCAACTTTACTCACATATGGAGCACTCAGAAACAAAGCAACCTCAGCTTCCTTTTTAGGCCTTCCAGCTCTCGAACGTCTCTCCAGCACTGGAAAGCTTTTCCAATATTAACACAGGTCCTAGCCCTTGCCTGATCGAAGCCCTTCTTTTTCCAATTATATTCGTCTGACCTTTTCCTCTTTGGTAATATCTCAGCCATCTCTCTTTCTACAGTCTTTCTACAAATCTCACTCTAGCTCACTCTCTCTCCACCTCCATTATGAGTGTATACACCCCTACTGCTACAAGAGCATTGTGGTGCTTGGTCTGAGTAGGGGGTTTTCCAGAAAGCAAGGTTATCTTACTGTCAAACATACCCTGAACTCTAGGTTGATTAACCCAAATCTTGTCTACTCGAGGTATGCTGGTTCCAAAAACTAGAGTATGTTCACGGTTAACACACAAGGCATTCTCAACAGAGCGACGAATCGACAAGTCATTATGGAAACAGATGCTATGAAAAAGCACATCATACTGCTTCTTTCTTCATCTTTTGTTTAATGTCGATATACCTACTTAGTCCATATTGCCACCTATTTTTTGGTTGTGCAATCATTTTTCAATCTTTTGTTTAATAATCCTTAATTACCATGAATAAGAACTATATTTTTTGTTTGATGCTAATTATGTAATAAAAATAAATATATTACAATAAAATAAACATTACCTTGTTTTAATAGTGCTTTATATATCGATATACCAATATATTTAATTCTGTCACACCCACGGAAGTCTCTGTGAATACCTCTGATGTAAACCAATGCTGAGTTCACACTGCACGATTTTTGCAGATTTTGCGAAATCGCCGTCAAATGCCCGAAATCGGAGGCAAATCAGTGCTCGTTCATGCGAGTGACAATCACGCAGAGTGAATTACACACAATCTGAGAGAAGCGCCACAGCCTGAGAGATATTTGGCATGCCAAATATTTGGACCTGTCTGCAATTCAAAACTCTGCTGTATGAAATGTGTTCTAGCTGAAAATGATATCGGCGATGACCTACAGCCAATGACAGAGCAAGATACAGGGCAGCGGGAAGTTCGGGGAGGACTTACAGATCCGTGTCTCCCCAACTATTTCTTCCTCCATAACCTTTTTTTTCTTTTTCTCTTTTTCACTGCAAATTAGCGCACAGACAATTTAGATTGCAAGCTTCCAGCGGGCTAACATTTTTAATAACAATTTCGTTCTCACACGTGACTTTGCATTATTTCCTTATCACTTCTCGTGTGTGTTTGGTTGTAAAACGTAGTTTGTGGACCAAACAGAGTTGTTGACGATTCTTTCAATTGTAAAGTTATGCAATGGGTGACCCCCTGTCGCCGTTCCATCGTGCAATGTGCACACAGCAGCGACTGAATCCTACCCCAGATAGTCGTGCAGTGTGAAAAGAACAGTGATCTGACGACTTTGAAAATCGTGCAATGTGAATTTGGAGCATGTTATGTTCAAAGAGTAAGTTGCTATGGCTACTTTTACACCCTGAAAGTTACCTACGTTTTTATAAAAAAAAAGTTGAGGTTTTCTGCGTACTTACCCTTAAACATACCCGGCATGTCACATAACTTGTTTTCTGGAATACCCCCCAGTCCGATCCACTTTGTTTTTGTTTTGTTTTTTCCCCATTTACACAGCCAGGACTATGTACAAACATTTTTTTTTCAGCACACAGGACATTAACCTAATTGTTTGTTTGTGTCTCAAAAAGTTGTGTTCCATGACTATCAGTGTGAATGATTTAACGTGGGGTGAATGCGTTTGACGTCAAACATATTTACATAATTTCTAAAGACAAAGTCAAAATAGCAATGAATCTAATTATTTATGAAATAAAACTAAAATGAGACATTTAACAAAAAGTTATTTGAACTGGCACAAACACACGCCTTTAGTGACACAAGACCAAACCATACAAATTAATTGGTGTCACATTTAAAACATACCCAGGCATTCCAAATGACATTGCTGTTCAACGCTAGTGGATTCATAGTAAACTAAATGCTCTCAAAATTTGCTCTTACCTACCATTTACATTTGCCTTCAGAGCAACTATCAAAATTCTTTCACAGTGGAAGTCAGGCATTTGAGGCAGTCTTGGCCTAATGGTTTGAGAGTCAAGCTGGTAACCTAAAGGTTGCGGAATCGACTCTCAATATCGGCAGGAAATGACTGAGGTTCCCTTGAGCAAGGCACCTAATCCCCAATCGCTCCCCAGGCGCCACAGCAAAATGGCTGCCCACTGCTCTGGGAATATCCACATTTTGCAGTGTGTGTGTGTGACCTAACTTGGATGGGTTAAATGCAGAGGACAAATTCCGAGTATTATTATACTTGGCCATCACATGTCACTAATAGAAAAAAAACTAACTAATAATAATTGATATACTATTGCTATTATTTTGCAAAGGAAACTTAATCATCACACATGCATTTTTCAACTCACTAAACCTTACTTGTGTAAAACAAGAGCTGGAAAGAAGACCACTTTACAAACTGAGCAATTGAATATATGAATCTAAAATATTTGGCCATGGTTAAATGAGGACTAATCATAGTCATTACTGTACATATATACCTATATAAATATAAACCCTTTTCCACTTCCTGTAACTATAGTTTTATATGGTTCTTCATCTCAGCAACAGAGAGAACAGGAGACTATGGGACTGGCAGGATCTCAGTAGAGGGAATAATCAAGGGCCATCAAATGCTCAGAGATGAAAGGCTGAGAAATGCAGGGAGAGAGAAAGAAAAAAGTCCTTTGACAAGGAAAGCAAGGGAAATCATGTCTTGTTGCCCTGCCAGCGTAATGGCATGGGTGTGCAACTCATCAGTATCACTGGAATCCTTCAATGGAATTTTCTACAGGAGGAGGCAATCAATAAAGGCAATATGATATTTGATTTGTTTGGCATCCATCACTGTGCACAACTACAGTACATAAACCATGCAAATAATAAATTGGCACCCATTTAAAAGGCAAGTACAGTGCTGATAGGTTTGCAGGAGTTCAGAAGACAATGCAACACAAATGACTGGACAGAGATTCTACTATGAAATTAACCTAAAAGAAAATGTATGCATGAAAACAGTACTAGTAACAAAAATTTAATAAAATGTAAAAAGTGGTAAAAACCACAAGGTTTTCCTTTACTGTGAATTAAAGATTTTTTTTCAGTATTAGTCACACAGTCTTACCACACAGCAGGAGCCCATCATTTCAAAGTTCAGTTCTGTCCATATCTTCCGGAAATGTCACACCTCAGTTCTTGGCTCTGGAACGGACAAGATGAGCCTACATCAGTAAGTCAACATCTCTTCTGAGGCATTTCTCAAAAGGGTCATCTATAAGACCTGCATGTAATGAAACAGACTCTAATAAAATAAGGTTGTACTGTACATCTAGGCCTAGGCATAATTATCATGTAAAATATTAGTATTTAAGTAAATCATATCATATCTATATCAAACTTAACACCTGCAGTTGTAAAGCAGAACAAATGCATGAATTTCATCACGCTTTCAGAAATATGAGGAAAATGTACAAACTTTTTAAGTTAGCAGCTAAAAGAGATAGGAAGTCTACACAGCTATGAACTGCCAAGATAACAATACTGCATTTTTTTCAGCAACACAAAAAGACATGATCCCTTGTTTACAAATCAAAGGACGTGTGAAATAAACATTCAACTGAAAAAAAAAAAAATCATCAAGCCTCTGTATGTTTAATATAGAGGCTTGGTGACTAATAATGGTAAAATTAATAAGCAAAACAAAATAGTTAACATGGTAATCATTTAACAACTCATCATTATGAATGGGAAACTCTGTGAAATGAAAACAAAATAATCAGATGAAAAGAAAAAAAATATATAGCCTACACTGTACCTGGGAGGAACTTTCCAAAAGTCTGAATCCCTTCCCGAACGGCCCTTCGATAAGTACGTTAGCGAATGGAAGATGCGATGGTCAGTAATTTAATCGTTTATGGTCATGTGACCCAGGGTGGCAAGTCAGCGCTTCATTTTAAATGTAGATATGGCGGGAGAGTTGGAGTTAACGTATAAACAGAATAATTCAATTTGTTTTGTTTTGTTGTGATATATTACACATATTTTCTTCATGCATTTCTTATTATAAGATTAAAAAAGTTTCATAGTTAACGCAGGTCGTGGTAACATTCCATGTTGAGCTAAAGAGGAAATTACGTGGTCTTTCATTGCTCCCTTCGCCAAGTGCGTTCCAAACGGTATGCTCACTTCCGATTGGAATGCTCATTGCTCATGCGATCTCACAAAAGGCTTGTTCGAGATGCATCGGCGCTACGCAGACCGATCGGCGTATGACATCAAAGTACCGCGAGAGCGATTCAAAAGCATAAGGGAGTCGTTTGCTCTCCGAACGCTCTCGTGGTACTTTGATGTCATACGCCGATCAATCTGCGCAGCGCCGATACATCTTGAACAAACCTAAAAGTTTCTGGCTACTGGAAATGAAGGCAAATCCCTGCAGTTCAATGAATTCTAAACCGAGATGATTATGTGCGTTCTCACGAATCGGTTCTTTGGAACAGTTCGTTTAATGAATCGAATATTCTTTTACGTCATTACCCTACGTAACGCGGCATCACGTGGACCCTGTCATTCGTGGCATATATATGGCACTAAAATATTTTAAACGTCCCAGAAAAAAGCCACTGCTGTTTATTTATTTTAACTATGACAGAATTGGTTACACTGGTTTTGTGAACCAGTTCAACAGATTAATTAAACGATCTGACTCAAAAGAATGTTGACTATTGTTTATAGTGGAATATTGGTACATAATATTTAACATTAGCTATGAATGAATGTCACATGATTGGGCCTACCTTAGATACAAATTGTGCTTTCTATAAGCCCTATTCGGAAAGGATAAGTTTTACATGGAGAGGTGGGGTAAAGTAGGCTAATTACCAGAGCTTCTCAGTGATTTTAGTCCCGTCCAAATGTGCCATCTCAGTAATCATTACAGACAAATGTCAGTAAAGATTACGACGACATTAACCTTCTGTAAAATGGTCCGGAAAAATTACCTCAGGTAATACTAATCCCGCCTGAATGGCAATGTCTGAGATGCTGATGTTTTATTATCAAAACGCTTCTCCTCGTGTGTTTTTGACCTACCCGAGCTACTGTTTGCACACCAATCTTCAGCATGCTTTCATTTAATTTCAATATGGATGGTATCCGACGAAAAAATAAAATTATAAAATTAGAGCCAAATCGCTATATATATATATATATATATATATATATCAATACTCAATACTCATTATAAAAAAAAAAACACTGCAAGACTCCCCATTTTAATATCAGTATCCAGTAAGAGTAAGATGCTTCTCTAGATTTATCTGCTCACTTATGCAAGTTTATTATAAACAGCCACTTCTATAAACTCATGAAGTTTCCTTAAATAATGTTTTTATAACAAATGAATATTATATTAACAAATAATAAATTAAAAGACATATACGTCATACGTGATGGACGCAAGCATAGCGCATGACCCTCTGTAATGCCCACGTCTAGAAAACACACACTCCCACCTCTGTAATAAACACAGAGGGTGCTTCTCAATACTCAAATTTGCTTCCTCGTTTCCTCGCTCCTCCGTCCTCCAGCCTGTGACCCGGAAACCGATCAAAGTTAGCCATCTTGAAGGACATCTCAATTCTAATTGCACTGTGAGGAGGCGAGGAATGAGTGAGGAAGCTTCCTGAGGAGCTATGGGTGCTTCTCAATGCTCAAACTGATGCTTCCTCATTTCCTTGCTCATACATCCTCCAGCCTGTGACTTGAAAACCGATCGAACTCAGCCATCTTGAAAGACATCTTCATTCTGTAATTGCACCATGAGGAGGCGAGGAACGAGGAGTGAGGAAGCTTCCCGAAGAGTCATGAGTGAGGATCCACAGGTGTATCTTTTGCGGAAATCTTTCTCATAGAGAAATCTGACGCACGTATACATTCTCCTCCCCCATCACATCTGTCAACAATAATTTATATGCTTTACTTTTGCAGTTTAAATAAACTTTACATCTCACATATTTCAATGGGGCAAAGAAACAAGAATGCACCAATAAGAAATGAGGAGCACCCAGAGATGTTAGTCCCATCCAAAATGAAATCACAAATGTTGAGTAATGAAAAAAAAATGTAACTCAAACATAGTTTGGAAAACTAGTCCCGTCCGAGTAGGGCTTATGAACTTGATTTATGTGTCAAATGATCTGCTGCTCCCTTAAGTAAAAATGTCTAATTCTAAAACTTTTAAATAAAATCCATATTAACTACTTTGTGATGTCCAAATCTTATCATTTTGTAGACACTTGCATTTATTTCTCAGAATGATTCTATCACGATTCATCTATATAGGTAACTCACTCTTCAATCAGCTCATCATCAACCTCCAGAGGGCTCGGTGGAGATTGATTTATGATATGTTTGCGAGGGGAGCTGGAGAGAGTCTCCTGCCACAGTTGATAATGACGGTATCTGTAGCCAGTAGCGCCAGGCACAGTAATCTCTTATTCAAAACACAGAGAAAGCAATGTGGCCTCTGCTCTTGAAGACTGAGTAAGCTATTTACAGCTCAAGGTAGATAGTGTATCAGCTAGCACATAATAAATGACCTGCTCAGTGAATATGATCACATTAGAATATATTCCTGCCTCATAAACTGGTGACAGCGAACTGCTGAAAAACGCAGGCGCAATTTAGGCAATACAGCGTTCAGTGCAGCAATCATTAGTGATTTAATTAAATGCAATAAGTGATGACTGAATGATAGGTAGAAATGAACTAGCTGTCTGCTTCTTGGAAGAACAGTTGTTGTCATCTCATGGCACCACTGGTGATGGGGGGTATCTTTTAAGTCGGAATGAAATTACAATCAGTCCTATTTTCTAAATATATGTTACTGGCCTTATTGTACATGTATATTTGTTTATTTTAATTTATTTATTTTGAACTCTATGGGCCCAACAACATCTACTTTGACCTGCCCTCAAAAACTGTAGTTGTAGGTGAGGCTGTTTGGTTCATGTTGTCGACATATCAAGAAGACACAAGAAAATCCAATCGACTCAGGATCGAATTGATACAGTAAAACCAACGCCATTGTTACTGTTCATTGCACTGACACAACTCTTAGCACTGCTGAGGAAGCATGGAGTTGAAACTCAGATGGGCATCATAGGCGGGAAGTGGGGGTGCTGGAGGTGCTGCAGCACCCCCTGTTTTCACAGGACAGTAAATGCAATGCAAATTTTTGTTCAGTTTCATTTATTCATTTTTATCGTTTAATAATTTGTTTGTAATAAACACTTTAAATTGGCTATAAAATGTTGCTGTTGTTGTTGTTTTTTTAAAGAACAACTAAGATCTAATAAAAACGATTTACGGGCTCAAGCATAGGCATAGTTTCCAATAACGTGTTTTGCAGCGTTGAGCAGTGTAGCCAATCACAGACAAATCTGTTGATTTCTGGAACGCAATGAGATGTTAGGATCCACTCACCGCTCAAAACGCCGGAGCTTTTGTTCAGCGCTGAATGCTTTGCATGCTGGCAAATCCTGATTAAAAAAGTGTAGACATTATATTATTAAAGAATCATTGTGCAGTCATTGAAGCGTTGTGAGATCGCAACGAGCTTTCATCTTTTTAGTGATTATAAAGGAACGCTCGTTGTGCGCATTCTGCCATGCCAAATCATGCACGTAGCACTGCCTATGCTTGCCTTTATGTTTTTGAATGTTGTTGATACTTTAATAACAAATATTGTAATGTATCACCATTTATGCTGGGATCTGTAGGTTGTGGCTAGGGCTAGGCGACATGTAACTTAAGTGGAACATGGAAATCTCGGATGTACTGAAAAAAAAAAAAAAAACGTTTTAAAAGCTGAGGCTAATGTATTTCGCGCACGCACAGCACCCCCAACCTAAAACATCTTCCCGCGCCCCTGATGGGCATTCCGTTTTTTGATGCGCACTGCAAGCAGTAGACCAATCACAACAGACTGGGTCATCTGACCAATCAGAGCAGAATAGGCTCTCAGAAGGGAGGGGTTTACAGAGACCAAATCCTTTATGGAACCATTTCAGACACTGTGAGAAAAGAGGTGATGCTTAAATGTGTATTATGAGAAAATAATTTTTTTTTTTTTTTTTTTACCTTGGATGCATGTAAACCTGCTGTAAGAGACCTCCAAAACAAAATTAGGAACTTAATATACACAATATACACAGTATATAACATGCACTAGTGAATCGACCAGGAACATGCTATAGTAAGTAAATTGGGTTAATTTTGATATCATATTGACTTTAACACTTCATATCCCGTGTGTCAAGGAATTGTTAGCAGGGTAATAAAATGGTGTCCCTCAGCTGGTATCATTAACCTCACCAGACTGTGGTATTACATCTCTTTATACATTTGGCAACATCTACCATGTATCTCTGAGTCTCTCCTTCTGCCAAATACTCTCCCGGTTTATGCTGAGATTGTGAATATGCACATCAATCAGCTTATAGTTTGAAGTCTATGCTCATCCCAAAGCTAGATCCACTGATTAAAATTAAAGACTGATAAATAAATAAGAAGCTGAAGAGAGTAATCCCCACTGTGCATCAGATGAGTAAACATCTTAAAGAAGGAACTTGGAAACACATCATCTCACAGGAAGATCTTTGAAGGTTTTTTAAGATTGACATGAAATCTGTGCAGACAGATTCACTTTGAAGAACTAGTGAGAATCATTTGTTATTAACATGGACTGTGTATATGGAACAAAATACAAAGAATACCAATTTACATTCTGCATAATGGTATCTTTTTAGTGATATATTTGGACCTTTGCTGTTGTTTTTGTTGTTGCTGTTGTTTTCTAGAAAAAACTCGAAAATCAAAACTCGTTTTCTGGCAATTACACTTCAGTCCAAACTGCAATTACACAAAATGTACGAAAACAAAAGAATTATTATAATAATACAATCTCCTATAATGTTTTGTATAGATTAAACCTTTATATTGTCATTATGAAACTGGTGATATATCAAAACAAACACAGTTTGCCTTCCACACCAACAACACAGGTGACACAAGTCTTAAGTCTGACTGAAAACCCAAACTGTAGCTTCTAGGCAACAATTTGGAGGTGACACCACCTGCATTCCATTGGTTATTCATTTGCAATTTGATTTTTAACCCCAGACAGGCAAACAATACTATTTTCAACCACCCTGTTTTCCTGTATTTTTGCATCATTTTTATTTAGCCTTTGTGAAGGCAGATTTCCAATGTTCATGTCACAGAGCTCCAACCGTTCTCATATTGTTCTGCTCTGTTAATTAAACACATTTTAATTACACTGTTTCAAAGCAATCATTTTTTAGAACAGCTGCCATGGCCAGTCAGTCAATCGCACAGTGCAGACAGATGAAGACTGGAGAGTTAAATACACGTCAGGCAATAAAGGTAGCACAGAGAAGCCTATTATCCCTGCTTCTCTTCACTCTCTCCACAAGAATCTTCAGGACAGCAAGGGTATCGCCCGCAGCGAATGCTGTCACATGCTCAAACAGCAGCTCCTTAACTTCCACTAATAACCAAAGTCAAGGGAAACACTTTGCTGTTCTTGTCTGGATTTTCATGTGCTACTGTGTGAAAAAGGGAAGAAAGACTCGGCCAATGTGTTTGTAATGGATAAGAATAAATCTAATATGACAGGCCAATAAGACAAAGGCATATTTTTCATTTGATTTTAATTCAGGAGAAAGGATAACATTAATCATATGTACCCATAATTCTGTTGGAGTGGAAGTATAGATTTTACATGTCAGTGTTAGTTTGATTGTCCCTATGTTTTACATGTTTTTTTCCCCCTTATGAGAGTAAGAAGATTTATTAAAATAAAAAAAATAAAAAAAGCAAGCAATTCCTGTTTTAAAGCATTGGTGCTCCCTTCATGAGTTCAGACAAGCTGAAGGATCCTTCCAAAATGATATTATGTGGGTCTTTTTCTGACATCCCTGTGGGGGAAAAAAAGTATATTTATCCAAAGGTGCTGCACAGCCTGAATGGTGAGAGACTGTACAGTAGTTATACTTATTCAATTATTCCTTCCCAGCTTGGATGTTAGTCTTTCCAATTATCTTAGAGCACGGGGAGGGTACAGGTCATTTCTCTACAGGGATCTATATGGGTCAGAGCTGAGCTCTGGGACATGAATAGGGATGAAAGAGGATACAAATTAAGCTTTAATGAACTGAATGATACACAATAGACGGCTGACTGGATATCTCCCATTTATTTTCTATGATGGGGTATAACAAATGTCCCTTGCAGACAGTACATGTCAGCTACTCATTTGAGGTGAAATGAAAGTTTATAAGGGCATTAGGACAAGACATAAAATGTTTGGCTTCAGCTGGTTTTGGTTGCACAGAATCTGAGAGTGACTTTCTCTGAATATGTATTGTGAGTTATTAGCCAATTAGCCAAGCACTAAAGGCATTAGCATTCAGGAGTCCTCACCCCTGTCAGATTCACGAGCTCCCTCAGCCTCTCCTCACTGCCACGCCACCCTGCTGCTGTTCCAAGCCTCAACCACAGCCTGAGGCCATCATTACCCATACCACCCCAAAGCAGCCACTGACAAGCCTGTTTGAGGTGCTGCGATTTCAGTTCCCCCACAGTGCTCCATGTTGTCATTTCCAGGCTGCTCCATTCTGAATAGCAGGGGTTCTTCTCCTTCATCTCCATGAGAACTTGCTGTCTTTTTCATTGACCTCATCATTATTAACCATGCTTTTAATTGTTCTCCACTGATGCAATATTAAAAAAAACTCTGTATACACTTTAAAAAAAAAAAAAAAAAAAAAGTTTTTGAAAGAAGTCTCACTAAGGCTGCATTTATTTAATAAAAAATAGTAATAGTAATATTGTTAAATATTATTAAGGTGATGATACACGGGGCAACTTCTTGAGCAATGTTGTCAAGCAATGTTGCTTGGGCACTTTCCCATTGAGAATGAGCAACAAATTTCTATCTGGATACTTTAGATCGTGCATGGGCAACTTTTTGAGATCCTCCAATCAGAATGCTAGCAGTCAATCACGTGACCAGCTTGGAGATTTCAGAAAAAATTCAAACAAGATGGAGGCCTTTTAGCAGCAGTGGAGTGAAGAAAAGGAGAGTGAACTTATATTTTTTTACTGGTACGTTGTCATATGTCAACCCAAAACTTGAGGAATTTACCTCATTTAATGCTTAAAATACCAACTGGTGTCCAATTTAATATCCGTAGGCTGTAATTTAACCATCGAATTGTTTCAGTTAAATACTAAAAAGATATGTTCTGTTTAAAGGATTAGTTCACTTTCAAATGAAAATTCCCCCAAGCTTTACTCACCCTGAAGCCATCCTAGGTGTATATGACTTTCTTCTTTCTGATGAACACAATCGGAGAAATATTATTAAATATCCTGACACATCCGAGCTTTATAATGGCAGTGAGTGGGATCAACAAGTATAAGCTGAAGAAAGTGCCTCCATCCACATCCATCCATCACACAGCTCCAGGGGGTTAGTAAAGCCCTTCTGAAGCGAAGCGTTTTGAGTAAAAAAAATATCCATATTTAACAAGTTATGAAGTGAAATAGCTTCTGGCAGACTGCCTTCTGTATTCAAGTTACGAAGATTGTGTTCATCTGAAAGAAGAAAGTCATATACATCTAGGATAGCTAGAGGGTGAGTAAAGCTTGGGGTAATTTTCATTTGAAAGTGAACTAATCCTTTAATGTCTGTAGTAGTGTAGGCTGTAGGGAGTATGGCACGTGAAAGTAGCTTTTGATGTGATTGACCCGGGTTCGAATCCGCCTTTTGCCAAACTCGCTCTTCTCCCTTTTCCTATCACAAATCAGATCGAAAGGCATTTATATTTAATAAAAATGAAGAAAATATTTGAAAAGTTGAAATAAAGTGCCTAACAAGTGTTTATAATGAAGTATTTATTGGGTTGGCAATATATTTGCTCCTCTCTGATTGGTTGCTGCCAACTGTGCATTGCCCTAATTAGTTGCCCTGTGTCTCACAAGGTTGCCCGTTGATGGCAACATTGCTCAAAAAAGTTGCCCTGTGAATGATCACCTTAAGAATTTAAAATAACTATTTTCTATTTTAATATATTTTAAAATGTAACGTATTTATTTAAATGTAATTTATTAAAGCAGCCATTACTCCAGTCTTCAGTGTCACATGCTGATTTGGTAATAAGACACATTTCTTATTATTAGGGAAACACTTTGCTGTTTTTGTCTATATTTTCAGTTGGTTGAATTATTCACTCAATGAGTCACTCGAAAAGGCAGTTCTGCATGAATGAATGCAGATTTTGAATGAATCAGTGTTTTTGAAAGAATCAGTTGAGTGAATTATTCAAATGACTGACTCACCGCCACCTGCTGGTGTATCAACCTGCACTGAATCCCCACCACTAATGCACATGCTGTCTGTATGGAACACACAAACACAGACAACCAGAGTGATACAAACACTGAAAATCCTCAGTGTGTTTGGACTGTATATCAGCACATATAGATGTTTCTCATTAATGTAATAATCCTATCAGCAAATGTCTTTTTACCGGCACCATACTTTTCAAATTCACACTCTCTTTCCCAGTAAACAAACTTGCCACAAATGGAGCAGATAGCACATTAAAGCTTACCTCTGATTTGTAAGTTGTGTCACAGGGAATGACTAAACTGTTGTTCGTGGAACAATTTATTTCATGTCGGCCTATATATTTATCAATAGACTGTCTGGTGGATCAAACAGGTACAAGGATGCATCACTTAGAAACTTACCAAATGCAGCTTGTCCCTGCTCGCTGCTTGGAATAAGCATAATTTACATGGAATAAAAAGAGGTGTGATTTGCATGCAACAGAAAAACAATTTCACTACTCAGCTACCATTAACGGCACAGCTCATCAGTACGATCTACATTGGCATTCCAAAGTCTGTGAGTGAGATACGCTGAGACACTGTCTTACTCATGCAGGCTTGAAACAAACTCTGCAGTGTGCCTGTGCCAGCAGTCCCTTTCCAGTGTGATCAAAGCAGGACCCTACTCTCATTCCCCATGGCCTCTTTAAAATATTGTGCACAAAGACAACGGCAAGCACACTCCACAAGCAGAGTTATTTTCCCCACGCACCAAAAGACAAAGACAGCCTCTAAGGCAGCCGAACAGATAATTACTTCAAACACTATGACAGCCATCAAAATGCATTCCCAAACATAAAGTAACTCCTTCACCAAAACTCAACCATGCTATGTGACTTTATATTACCCAACATGTGAAGCCACCGTACCACCATATTGTCATTCCCACACATTCTAATGAATCAATAAGGAAATCATCTGATTTTAATGAAAAAACATTATTCAACGAGTCACCATTTTTATATCTGAAGTCTCACTGTACATTCTTACAATGCATGTACTGTAAATGGTTATTTGTTTCAGGCTTAATTCACCTTGTAAAGTTATTTAGTTAAGATATAGGCTTAAAGGTTGGTTAAATTACCATTTGATTCAACAATATATATAACTCAATTCCTATGCAAACTTTCTTGCTAGTAAAAAGCCATAAAATGTGTTCTGTCCTGTAGCCTTTTAACTGTCATTCTTTCAAATATCTCCAAGAGTCTGAAGTGGATGCTTCACAACTTATTCAGAGAAATAACGCTGACTGCGTATACTTAATGACATGAAGACTTTGAATTTTAATAAAGTATAGTGCAGTATAATAACAGAGGCTTGTATTTATTGTACATTTAAATCAATTTCTGCTAAATAATATTCCCTGATAAATGTTTAATATATTTAATATTTAATATTTCCTGCATAATTATGTACGTTTGTGTTAAATTCAACCTGATCTTACGGGAAACTGTAACTATGATTTCATATGAATTTGCCCTGCCTGACAAGTACATAAACATTACTGATAACAATTAATTTACATGCATATATCCTAAAAATGAATCCTGTATATGCTGCAAATTGGGTGATTTTAGTCAATGATGCTCTGTGTCAGTTGGGAATAGCAATATGGCCGCTCGAACACTTCTGGTGCCTTTAGTAGTATTGAGCAATCCTGTCATATGTATAGATCAGTGAGCTAGGCTATTTTTGTTTGGCGATTGGGTTATTTTTGTAATGCAGACCTGGAAACCCTGCACCCAGGTTACCTGCACACCAACACTTGTCAGTATCACACTCACTTCCTGTTAAGCCTAGGGGAATTCAGCTACTTTTCGACTTGCATATCGCTGTAATGAGACAATCAGTTTCTAATTGAACTATTTGTGTCTCAGCAATTATTACACCAATTAGTCTACTTCGAAACACTTCCAGCAAATATTCAACATCTATACCTACACCCCACTTTTAATTAAGACCTTGTTGGGTGCTATCAAGTTTCAGCACATTAATCTGCCTGCATTACCATGTTTAACAAGAGTTTCATGTCAGCAGATTACCTTGATTGGATAGGAGAATAACAGCACCAGGACCAAATTTGCTTTCCCCTAAAGCAATGTTCTGTGAGTTTCATTTATTTGTTTATTTATTTTAATGAGGGGTAAATTGCACAAATTGTATTTTTTTTTGGCAACAATGGGAAGGTCTGTAGGCAGTAGCGCTGTAATTTATCACAACAGACACTTAAATAATAAATCAATAAGAGGCAGTCTTATGTTTGCTTAGTCAGTATGTTCAAATGAGGAGGCAGAGGCATTTCATTTTCTGTCTCTGCATTTCCGCTCTGTCTCTATTTCCATGTTGCTTTCCAATTGCGTTCTATTGATGGTGGGTAATTGATTTCGACAGCACACTCATCTCTACTTTACACCTTGGTTTTTAACATATCAAAAGCTTTATTGGTGCATCTCAAAATCTTCTTTATTACTGCCATACAGAGTAGAAGCTATTTGTCTGTCCTTTTGTGTTTGCCACCCTTGGCCTCCTCGTTGGTGTTGTTGGATTGTCTTTATCAGAAACGGTCGGTATTGTAGAACTTTGTCATGCTGAAGGAATGAAGTCATTCAGGCGATGAATCATGTGCATCGTTTCATAAGGTAAGAGTCAGACCCTGCTTGCCAGTTCGGTCTAGTCCCTGATCTCAGGTCAGCGCGAAAAACCCAATAGATCTGTATTGTTTCAGCTTGGTTGCATCTGTACTGGCCGGATTACGGCAGTAGCTCTTACAAGGTTCACTGGCATTCTCTTGTATTATCTGGCCCTGGGCGATGTGCACACACTCACATAGACACACATGTACAAAGAGAAGTAAACAAATGTTGATTTGTGTTCAAAGGCAAACAGAGAGAAACAAAGATATGGCGCACAAACGCTCGACTTCACATATCGCATTTTGCAAGGCTTATGAAGACAATCCTCATGGGCACAAACAATGCACAGTGGTTTACCTCTTACAGACATGGACGCACACACACATATGACTCTCGCTCTCCCCCTGAATCCTCTTCGCTGTCTCATTAGTAAGTACAGTGCCCCATGTGTTATCTTGTCGGGCTGGCAGGACTGGGTTCTTGTCATGTTATCCCTGCATAATCTGTGGCTGTAGACATTTGCAGTTCTGCACTGATTAAAGCTGGCCAGTAGGAAACCACTGCAATCCTCTTATGGCTCTCACATTTCAGCAGGGCAAATCAGGCACGCTCCAAGCCCAACAACTCAAACCAATCTCTGCACTTACTGGAAACCTTATTCTCTACTCTCTTTTTCTCTGCCATTTGCTACATCTCACTTTTTTAAAGTCAGTGTGAGAAACATAAGGCTTTGGGCTTGGAATAGAGAATAAGAGGAGACCTTTTTATATCAGGGTGACATGATGGCAGATGTTTATTTATTAAAAAATACATAAAAAATGCAATTCATAGCCTACATATAATGACTTTTCATACAGCTGTGATGAGCATTTTTAATTTTTGCATTTCTGCAATTGTTTTGTTGATTTTTTTTTTTTTTTTTTGTGTGTGGGGCAAACATTATTTTGAAAAGCCAAAGGTGTCAGGTCGCTAGCCTACAACTCCTAATATTATAATAAAAAAAAAAAAAAAAAAATGAAATTCTTTAAAAGACAACTTTAGCATAATAGTATATAATTAGATTCGAAAAAAACGTGTAGAAAAGTCACACGGCCCAGCTAATAAAAAATGTTTAAGGGTAGTCTAAAATAATAGAATTCATATTTTCTCATTTTATTTGTCGTATCTTATCATTTTAGTGTAGAATGAGTAAAGCTATTAAAAGTTACATTTTTTAGGCTGATTCAGTTTTAGGCTACTCTGCCTCAACGGTCTAACAACGCTCATCAATGTCAAAATGAGCGAGATGGCCAATCAAATCAAAGAAGGCGGGTCTTACTGTCATTCTTCTGTCAGCTTGTCACAATGCAACGAGAGTTCGTAGAAAGATGCAAGTAGATGTAAGTAGGCTTATTAGACAACTGTTTTATGATATAATTAGAAATTTTCAGCGATTGAGAATAATAGACTATCTACTATCTAGTGATACAAACTCAAAGTTTTACAAAATATCGCCGTTCTCAATTGAAAATATGCGATCATGATTCATGTAGCCTAATTCATGAATGAATGTGATGAAGAGACAAGAAACGTGTGCGTTTTCGACATATTAGACATACGAATAAGAGTGAATGTGTGCATTTTAAAAGAAAATATTATTTGCAAATAGTTTAAATTGATTACTTCATACAACTTCTTTTATTTATTTCTTTTAATCCTTTAATTATGTAATTCCTTTATTATTATTTATTATTATTATTGATTAATTAAATAATAAATCCCCCCCAAGCACAAAAGTGAAACTCCACCTATGACTCTTCCACCAAAGCTTTGGTGATTCTTGAACACATCTGGGTGAACATATGGATACACGTGGTTTGCCACTGCAAGGACGATCAGCTGTCCTTCCTGTCTCCCTGTAACACTGTCAGTTCACACTGCACCGACAGATGCAATCCAACGCCGACAGTCACCAGATTACAGCATGTCACTTCTTAGAAATTCTGATTCCAATTCAACATGTTCAATCAGCAAAAATGAGCTCCAACAAACGGCAACAGACTCCGACAGGGGTAACACAGGGGCTCCGACAAAACCCAACAAAGTGTCTGTTGCTGTCTGTTGGCGTCTGTTTGTGCAGTGTGAATTGGCCTTTGCATTACAGACATTGCAGTTTATTGCTCCGGCCATATCTGTGGCATGTTTAATTGGATTTTACAAAATTATCTTTAAAATACAATATACTGAAATATACTAAGATGTTCACATGTATTGCATAAATAAAAAAACAAAAACAAAACAACAACATGCAAAGAGTACATTTCTATGAACTTGGCATGTTCCTTTTTTTTTTTATTGTGGACACTCTTATTTGTCATTGATCCAGGAAAGTGTTTGGACTGAAACACTCCCCACAATCGGCCCTTCCTCATGGATCAGAATCATAACAGCACAATCCTGAAGGGCTGAATAGCAATGCATTTGGGAATCCAGCACTTATGCCTTACAGCATGTCTCAAAGTAGAGTGTATAAACTCCAAGGATCTGTTGCTATTATAACTGGATGAATCATTTCTTCATCAGGAGTGTTCATTCAGCTTGGCAGCTGGAAGCCAAAACCTCAGTGGGAGTAAAGCATTACGAAAAAATTCTCTGAACCCTTTATATAAAACTAACGATGGAATAAACTGCTCACAACAGCGACAAACATCATTGTAAAATGCAGCAGTTGTGTATTCTTTGATGCCAGCTCTCCCTAAGTGTGAAATATTAAGCCTGTGAAGCATACAGACATGTTATACACTGAGAGTATTTAGATTCACTGGAGAGGCGAACAGAACAGAGAGTCTTTTACTGCAGAGGGCCTGCAATTCACAAGCATCTAACAAGTGTGAAGAGTCATAGAGAATCAATGGAATATGGATCGCGAGCAGTGTATGAGGACTACGGCAGTATATCGATATGAAGTGCTTCTTTCTCTTTATGGCTAAGGGTAGACTTTTAAGAGATCTGCAACATCAAAGGAGGAAAACAAGCCATCAGAAGTAATGTAGATCAACAGTCTTTGAAACAGCAAAACATCAAAATCTGAGAAAAGATGAAAGTACGAGCAAAATATAAGGCCATTGTGGTAAACATGAGCAAATTGATGAAAGATATACATGGCAGCTTTCCTTTCCATTGTTCGGTGATCTCTTTCAGGGACTTGGAGAAAGGGCAATTTCACAGACAATGGCAGGGATTGTTTCCATAAAGCTTACATTGGTTCACTCCTTTTATATTAAACTGCAGAAATGTCATTAGGCCAAAACTCGTAGTTTTGGAGCGTCTAGTGTCCGCTCCTTGGGGGGTAATTTGAATTAGCTTTTATTTTTATGTAAACATAAAAGTTAATTCAAAATATTAATAAATACTATACGTAAGCAATAAGGTACGAGAGGCTTTGCTGTATCGTGAATAAGTCACGGCTGAAAGGTGTTGTTAGGCACGACATGAAGTGGAGTGCCTGAAACCCCTTCAGCTGTGACTTATTAATGATACAGCACTAGCCTTGAGCACCTTATTGCTTTTATAAAATGGTTACCACACAATACAAATATTAAAGTTAAAAAATATGTATCAATGCAACTTTCATGAAGTAAAATCACTAAAAGCCTTCCTTCCGCCGGAAAAAATAGTCCCTGACCGTGAACAGCAACAGAAGTTACGTTATTACGCCATTAGATGGCGACAAAGACTGTCTTTATGAGTGTGTCAGTCAGTAGCAAAGACTTTTATATTGACTTTTAAAAGTGTTGTGAACACAGAACAAGATGCAAACAAATGCTTTGACAAGCGCTGTCAGTCACGGGAAAACCCCTAAACTGTTAAAAGGACAAGATATTGGACATTTAAACAGATTTTTTATTATGAACATAGGACTGACCTAAAGTAAAATGCTAAATCTGAATGCAGGTAATAAACTCGCTCACTCGATCTCTTTCTCACAATACTCTTCTACATAATACAGTAAGCTTCAATAAACAATATCAATTGAGAACAAACAGTTAACGTTGCTAAGAGAGGTTGCTAAGGGTGTTGTGTAGTGATACACAGAACCGGTGGGTGAAGATGTCATAGCCATGTTTTATCGTAAATAAAACAGCTATTGAAACGTGGGGAACGTAATCAAGATGAACAGAAACAAGTGTGTGGAAACTAATTAACAGCTACTGTAGGAAAACTAGCTAGGAACTCAAGCAGGCAAAACAGGAACAGAACACAGTGAAAACAAAACCAAAACAGACTATAAATGTTACAATTGAGGCAATGCATGATTTTTTTTTCCATCTGTTGAACATCCTTGCTACTCTGAACTGTTTTATTCTGAGATGATCTATGCTCATCTAGCCTTTGAAAGCTGACACACTTCTTCGCTACAATGTCTATTGGTCAGACCGCTGGAGGACAGGAGCCCCCAGGGCAAAGAACATGGCGAACGGCTTTCATTATGATTGGAATCCAGATCTATAAAGTGGGGCTCCAGATGCCTCTCTGTTATTTTCAGGCCCTCTGGCAACAGCTTCCAAAGGTTGGAACATATTCAATTATATTCATCACACAGTTGACAAATATAGAACAGATTTGTATTATTTAAATGCAACCTGGGAGAAGGCAAAAAAGACTGCGAGCGATAAAAATTACAGAGAAAATATGCAAATTGTGTAAGAAGATTAAGAAGATGAGCAGGGGCTGGTGAACGCAGAGCAGAGGGCTTATGACGAGAGCAGGGAGGGATGATGTAGGAGAAGATCAGAAAGACATGAGGAAAGAATGTGGGAGAAGAGAGAGAGACTTGGAAGAAGGTGAGATTGGATGGGAGCAGGACGCTGAAAGGGAAAAAATGAAAATGAACTGAATACAAAGAGTGATGAATAAAGAAAACAAAAAGTGGAGAGAAAACGGTTCTGGGGAAGACAAAGCCTTACAAAACTGCAGGCTGTTGTTTGAGGATTCAGATGTTGCTAAGAGGAAAATAAAATAAAGAAGACTGGGTAAAAACTATGATTTCTTCAACTTGTCCACTATAATTTTCTCTTGATACAATAATGCATAGGGTTTCTGTCAACATAATGCAAAATATATATTTTCTAGATTTTTTTTATTTTTTATTTTAATAGAATCACAATATATCTGCCTTTTTGTTTATGAAGAGGATCTCTCAGCAGGGGATCCTCATATTTGGAGGTCCTGGCATCACAAAAAATGTCCAATAACTCCAAAAACTCTTCCCAATCAAATACAAGTTCTGCCATGAAACTCTAGATGCCGCAGGCTGATAGGTCCTTAACTCTGCTTGCAACAGGGGCGGATCTAGAAAAATATTTATAGGGTGGCAAAGGGGTGGCAACACCAAAGCATGCGCCCATGCATAGTTTTTGGAGATTTATGGCCTGACATACACAATTGTGTTCACAAACATTGCATTAACACAAAGTTATCATCTATACTGTTTAAAATTAAAAATAAATAACAAGATTTCAATATCCATCATGGCATCAAGTCAAGACACTATACAAAAAACATCAGCAGATTCTAAATTAGTCTAAGCTTGTATCACTAAAGGAGATGAGCAGTTTTATTACTAGGGACTTTAAGCAGCAGCTGCTGATACAACGGCAACGGCATTCTGGCGTTCTGTTGCGCATGCGCAAAGTTAACTGCTACTTCTTGACGTTCTACTGCAACTGTCTACTACAGGAGAATAGCCGATTTGCCGTAGTCAGGTGACAGGTTAGATAAGTAAATGTTATGTTCTATGGTTATGTGGT
Source organism: Ctenopharyngodon idella (assembly GCF_019924925.1). NCBI lineage: Eukaryota > Metazoa > Chordata > Actinopteri > Cypriniformes > Xenocyprididae > Ctenopharyngodon > Ctenopharyngodon idella. The sequence goes on from NC_067226.1 coordinate 18,028,429, forward strand.
ATTTTAGTTGTATCTATATATCATTTAATGCCAAAAGCAACCATTCCCTTGCTTTTATGTAATACATGTAATGTATTATTTACTATGTCAATGATTAAATGATCCACGCCGTCCCCTTGTTGTTGCTTAGCGATTTTTGCGTTCTTTAGCTACGGCAGTTGAGTTTACTTTCGGTCGCGGTTGCCGTTCCATCAACAGCTGTTGCTTAAAGTCCCTAATATTACACAGGCTACTTCAATGGTATAAATCACATGTTTTAGTGCAAGTTAAAGAACAACAATTTTGCAAACAATTTTTGAGTTTCTGTTATTAACAGAGGTGGGAATGTCTGTGTGTGTTCACCCAGAACACCCTATCAACTACATACTCAGGCAACACCCCAGCAATTGCATAGCAAGAGCCTAGAAATCACCTAGCAACACTTTAGCAATCACCCAGAACATCTATATTCTGGCCTAACTGACCAAAGTTTTTACATTTTTTAAACAAGACTTTAAGTTGGCTTTATGACAAGCCAGCATAAATTTGTCTTTCAAACTTTTCAGTCTTATTGTTTTTCTTGATCGCTAACGCACAATTCATGAAACAATTCAACATTTTCTCACAACTTTAAACACAATCTCAAAACTATACACCAACTTGTACAAACCTCAAACTTCCAGGTCAAAATAAAATGTTCTAGTCAAAAACTTATTCTTGTCTGACAAAATCAAACTTTGGCATCAGATGACACAAAACATAACAAATACACAGACTACTGCACCTCCCAGTGACCACTAGTCAGATCAATTCATAGGCTATAACACTGTAACAAAAACCTTATCTTATTGGGATTCAGGAATTATTTTGCAGCTCAATGTCTACTACACTATACAAAAATAAATTTACAGATGCAGATACAGTAAAATACAGCAATGACCTTTTGGATGGATTTTTTTTTTTTCATTTTACTATTATAAAGTGATCTTGCAGAAGATGAAAAGCATAAGAAAAATATGTATGAACTTGGTATGCACCACAATACAGTAAATTCAGCATTCTCTGCACATTTGGCCAAATTTCATTACAGTAGCTATATACAGCACTATAGCAGTGTATTGGTCTTCTGACACAAGACTATATTTCTATGCAGTCATTTCTCAGTTCTGCAAAAATACAGTAGGCAACACATAACAAATGGCTACAAAGAAAGTTGACAAGTTTGAGGGTGTACAGTTTTGCTGCCTAACGTTGTCATTGTTAAACGTTTTGATAAATGTGTCTTTGTTTTGAGAACTGATGGTTTGGGAAACTGGACCCGGCCAACTGAATCACTTATAATGTGTTAGTAATCGAGAAAAGCTAAAATACGTTTAGATTCTTACCTAACTCTGCTATTAGTTTCTGTGATCGGGATCTTCTTGTTGATTTCATGTTATTGTTTCGTTGGATGACAAAAAGACCTTTATCCATGATGAAAGTGGAGTGGGCGGTGAATCAGCTCACCAAAAAATTACGAAAATGAATCTCAGACATATTCGGACGATTACATTTCTCACAGGACTTCTGAGTTAGCCGGGAAGCAGTAATTTTCTGATTCACGAACAAATGGGGAAAAAAATTGTACGTGAACTTGGCTTCGCTGTGTGTTTTTGACTCCCAAAGAACCGGTTCATAAGAGTCATTTGTTAATGAAGCTGACTACACTGGGCGCGCTGCGTGCAACCATCATGCACATTGAAAGATGTGTTTCTTGCCATTATTTTGCATTACGCTGTCTTTTTTAGGTCATCACATTGAAGCGCCGCTGCTGAAAAGCAGTACTTGAAACACTGCTTACATTTATATTTTATTCTTTCTGTGATAATTTTGGGGTGGCAGATGGGGTGGCAAAGCTTTTTCTTAGGGTGGCAGTTGCCACCCCGTGCCACCCCGGTAGATCCGCCCCTGAAGGCTTGCAATCACCTTGGCCACATCCAGAATCACATGCTTTCTTGAGTAGGTCCTTTTTTTGAATAAGTAATTATTTCACGACTGTTAAAAAGTATGTTCTATGTAGTATGAGTGTGTGTAGTATGAATGTAATCTGGATGTACTACATACATTCGCCATGCTGTCATTATCATGTGATCTATCAGCGTCAGTTGACTCGTTTCACTGCCGTTTCACAACTCCTCTCCCGTGGCCTCAAGGGATAGTAAAAGCCGCGTTTCCACCGAAATTACCTGGAACAATTTGTCCTAGGAACTTTTTCCCCTCAGACCTATTGCTAGCTGCGTTTCCATAGCGTGAAGATAGTCCGGTGACGTAGGACTGCAAGCGACTTTCTCCGCATATATTTCGTCCTCTGCATATTAGCTTAATAAAGCCTGAACCTCATTGTCAGTCCATCGGTCGTATTTTTTTAAACTCCATTGTTGATTCGAATAGCAAACAGCTCTTACTGCACGCACCACAACAGACTTTAAAAAACGATGGTTGAAATGAAATGCTGCATAAACTCAACCAATCAGCATGTTCAGCGTGCAAGTCCCACCCCCGAAAGTTCCGGAACTTTGAAAAAGTACCAAAGCCACTGGAAGGCAAGCCTGCAACCTTTAGCCAAAAAAGCGTAACGGCTAATGCTAACGCTCCGCCTCTGGCGGTACGCAGGGAATGAGACCAGAGGCTGTTTTTTGAATGGCTGTCAATGGATGAGAGGCTTCACTATGCTGATTAAACAGCTTTTGTGGGGAAATAGCTAATCATTTAATTAATCGACAGCCTGTTTGCTAATCTTCAGCATGTTTTACACTGAACAATACTTTCGTTAGGAACTATATGTAGATTTTAGCTTGATAAAAATGTATTTTTTTAAGAGAAGGCAGACCAGGAAATGTTGCGACTGATCTCACTGCCAGAGCCGTTGAAACGGCTCTGGTCACTGCCATTACACGATAGGCTGAGAGGTGGCGCACGTGATTAAGTTAGCCGTTACGCTTTCTCCAATGGTAAGAGATACAGACTCTCGCATCTCCCTATAATATACAATCTCTGAAAGTACTACCTAGTGAGCAGAAACTTTCAGAGGGGGATTTTCTTTACCCGGAACTTCATTTAGACCCTGGTTCCTGCGGTCGAAACACACCAAGGCTGCGTTCCACTCCAGTTTTAGACACGCACTCGCGAACTTCCCTAAGCACTTCCCCTCGGGGGAATCCCTGCCACCATTTTGAAGTGCGTTCCACTTCGTGAAGTGGATGAGGGAAGTTTATATGGACAGACCCTCGAGTCTGCTTCATATGTACACTTCAGGCAGCTCCATAACCCACAATGCAACACAATTGTGACGTCACCGCATATCGCGTTTAATTTACCCCACCACAAACAACTCTATGATATATAAATTATTTTTTTTAAATATTTAAAACACACTTATATACATATAGAATGCTGCATTAAACAATTTTGTAAAGGGAAAAAATAAATAATAAATCAGCTCCATTGCGGATTCCAAGTGATCAAGGGCTTAGGAAGTTCCAATTCAGCCCATTGCAAAGTTTTCGCCAGTAGTGGGCAGTCATGCAATGTAAGCAATGACGTACATCCGAGTCAGCGAGGGAAGGGCATTTAAAAAACGAACTGGAACGCAGCCCTTGTACCACCCTAACTTGCTCACAGTCTTACTTGCTCACAGCAGCTTGTCATGTCTGTACTTGCTCTGCAGCAGCAGCAGCAGAAATAACGAACAGCAGTAGCAATAACAGTAGCAGCAGCAGAACTATTCCACCAAGACCAAACATATTAACATTGTCTTATCTATTGCCATCCATTTCTGCAGCTCTTTCAAAATATATTTGTCATCCATTTTTTGCACTTTACTGTTTCAGCTTCATATCACATTTTTTATGAAACCATCTGTTTCTCCTATTGTTTGTTTTTGTGAAGAAATAAACAGCAGTTAGTAAGGCAATGTCTTACTGAAGCTACTATCTTGTTGGAGCAAAGCATCTCATTCAGGCATAAAGTTTCATTACGGCTGTGCCTCCAACATATCAGTGTAACAGATCAGATGAGATGATAACAGTTCAAAGAAGTGTGATATGGGGAAAACAGAAGAACAGAGGATAATCTGGAAGGCAAAGGCTGTATAAAAAAAAATAAATAAAAAAAAATCATCAAGGATCAGTACCACTAATTATCAAGTACATTCTGAGATATTCCCATATATAGCTTTACTGAAGGTGATGTTAGCTATTTTTAATACCTCACATAATATGTCCATGCTACCTAGATTATTGAAATAGTGGCCCAGGTTGCAATTGCTTACAATAGCTTTAACTCGAACAGCCTAAAAACTTGTCCAGGTTATATTTCACAAGAAAATCTAAAGGGGAAAAAAAAGAAATTGTATTACGCATTAAGTAATTGAATATTACTATTAGACATGAACTAACAATGAAAAATATTTCTAAAGAATTTATTAATCTCAGTTAAGGGTAATCTTAACATTTAGTAATACATGATTAAAATCAAAAGTTGTATCTGTTAACATTAGTTAATGAACCTGAACTAACAATGAACAGTTACATTTTTATTAATGTTAACAAAGATTAATTGTCATGGAACACAGACTCACAACAACGTGGAAAAGAATGAGGCTTTATTGATTGTAGTAAGGATGCTAAACAAGCAGGTGAGTAAAAGAATGAGCAGGATGGTAAAATGGATGGAGAATACTGACAGTTCTTTGTTTTGTAGATTGATGGAGGAGATTGTGGAGCTGAGCAGTCGAGCACACACTTCGGTGAGTATGTTGGAGTAGCATGGAGTCCGGGATGAGAAGACACTGGAGATGCAAAGGATAAGGGAGATGCTGGAGAAAGGTAAGTGCTGACAGGTAAGTGAATCCAAGTAAAAACAAGACCAGAAAAAGTGCTAGGGTGAAGTGTGTGCATTTATGCTGCTGTGGTGATGAGGAGATGAGGATCAGGTGCGGGTGATTTCTGAGTGTAAGCAGGTAAGTGACAGGAGGGATGATGAGAAATGGAGTCCAGTGAAGGCAAGACAGACGGTGACAGTACTCCCCCCTCCTGGTAGGCGCGTCCTCGCGCCGTGGATGGAACAACCGGGGAGGGAGGGTGGGCACCCTGGAGACCTTACAGGCAGGTGAGGGTGGAGGTGCAGACAAGTATGAGGCCTCCAGGGCAGAGCCGGGAGCTCAGGTGACCTGGGCAGAGCCGGGCACACAGGCAACCAGGGCGGAGCTGGCAGTTCGGGCCGCCATGGCGGCTCAGGTCGTTTGGGGCGCCATGGCGGATCAGGAGGTTCAGGGCAAAGAAATTTTGAGGGGGGGGCCATATATATGTCCAAGTAAAAACGAGACCAGACGAAGTGCTAGGGTGAAGTGTGTGCATTTATGCTGCTGTGGTGATGAGGAGATGAGGATCAGGTGCGGGTGATTGCTGAGTGTGAGGAGGTGAGTGACAGGAGGAATGATGGGAAATGGAGTCTAGTGAAGGCAAGACAGACGGTGACCGTGACATTAATAAGTACTGTAACAAATGTATTACTCTTTGTTAGTTAATATAAGTTAATGCATTAACTAACAATGGAACCTTATTGTAAAGTGTTACCATATGTTTATAAACATTAATGTTTTACATTGTAATATTGTCTATAACAATGAGGAAAATCATAGCCTGCATGATTCTTATTACTGTAAAGAAAAAAAAAAGATAAATAGTGAAGATTTTTCACATCATGGTAGTATTTGTTGTACTGCTTTTAATTTTTGCTAAATGAAAAAAGAAAAAAATATTCTAGTTACTGGATTACAGTAATACTGTATTTTTTCTTTTTCTTTTTTCTTCTGATTTTGGGCTAAAAATGTGGTGTTATTTACCACTTGGTGTTAGGCTATTTACCTCTTGTTGTTATTTACCCAGCCAAACCAAGGGGTTTGTGAAGTTTGTGTGGATAAAGAGCATCTTGTTCACCCCAGGTGAACGTCTTTCCCATGCAGCCTTGAATGAAGCAGCAGTCTGTGAGAATCAAAAAGAAAGAATCTTTGATTTCATGATGTGCACACCTGGGATGGTCAGATTGTGTCTGAAATAACATTTTCTTCTACACTGCTCTGTTTGGCGAAGTCTACCATTAAACCTGCAGTATTACTGTGACAGCATAGACTACAGTTTGTCTCTGCCACAGTATATCAAGCATGATGTAGATGTGGTGGCTCTTTAGTCAGAGTGTATTTAATATTCCAGCTATATTACTCTCCATGGTAATACATTATTGACTACAGCGTAAGGCTGCACACTACAGGTCATGGCCTGTAAGTTGATCAAAGCGAGATTTTCAGTCTCAGGGGAGTTTCACAAGTCACCATATTTTCTCTTTTTCAAACGTCCTCTTTGAATATAAATTAATTTAGTTTTTACTGCAAATGACAAATTTCAGCAGAAGAAACATTTTCTATACTCACAAAGAGTGATTAGTGTTAAATACATAATTTTGGTTTTGCTCTTCTTGTATAGGGTTTGCATGAGGGTAAAAGCACATTCAAAGCAATTGTGTTTGTTTCTGAGGGTCAGAGTTTTGTTCGGCATGATGAATTCTTAATACTCAAAACAGATAAGGATGAAATACTGTGGCCTGTGGGTAAAAAAAGCATACAAGATATCAGCGTTTATTTAAAAGGCTATGAAGAAGACACTGCCAGCCTGATGTGCCAGGTTACATTTTTCACAAGCTATTTCTAAATTTGCGTTGCTAAAATTCTAAATGGCTTATTGTTTGTATCTTATATTTCTTCTTTTCATTAGTTACTACAGCTTCTAATCAAACAAAAAATGTGCAAAGCAAAGAGCTAATTAACCAAGAGCCAAACAATCTAATGAAAATGACTGCATTACCAGAATGTTCATCAGAGACCAACATAAATGTGTCTTTCAAAATCCAAACGCTTCAGCCTACTTTCAAAGAAGCAGTTTGTTTTTTGTCCTTTAATGATTCTGTCATTAATGTGAATATTCATGAAATATTCCTCGAACTAGGAACAGGCAATTGAGTCAGTTTACCCTGTGGGCTTGTCTCTGTATTTTGCCTTTTCAGAGGTCTTTCAAGTATTATTGCATTTGCAAACCGGTAAACACTTTGCAAATTTATCTCTTAAATCTGCAAAAGGAAACAACACATTTCTCACAGCTTGTCTTGGAGATGGAAAAGTGCACATAATTGCTGAACACACAAATCAAAAATAATTCCAATTAGCAACATTACCTCCTTCAAGAAGAACCTGTGTCCAAATAAATTGTTGTTAATTACACCCATGTTTTGGTTAAAGAAGCTAATTAATTCTTCTTTTTGTCCTCATTCCTTCGCCTTTAAAGTGTGGTGGAAAACTGCTGAATGAGACACCCTGCCAGATCCATCAAAAATGCCATCCATTAAAACATGACAGGGAGTCAGTCTTTCAAGATGGCTACTTAAAAAGCCCTGTGTTCGCATGCCACCCTAAGCTTGTTTAAAAGTGAGAGTGAGTCTTTGATGAATAAATACTCTGATAAAGAAAAGGTCACGTCACACCCAAGCAGCCCTGTTGAGTGTCATGATACTTCTTGCCCTTGTTTTTCCCACTGCTAACCTGTTTCAACTGCTATCACTTCCTCTTTTTTCTTTTTTTTCCTGTTCAGTCATCTTGAATAACATACCATAGGAAGGTGAAAAAAGTTACTGATCCCATGTCATTCTGTTGAGTTTGGTCTCTGACAAGAATGAGGGAGAGATGCATGTCAGAAATTATTGATTTCGACCCTTCCATTCAGCTGTATTTTTCAGAAATCCAAGATTCCTTAATTTTTATATCAGCTAAAACAAAGCATACCAAAATATTGTAAAAAAAAACAATCTAAAATGTCTATCAATAACATCTGCTCCAGCAAAAACACAATTGTTTCAAAATGGACCCTTTGTACATACTGTGATTTAAACAAAACGGTCATTTATAACACTGCATACCAATAGACCAATAGCACAGATGCGTGTATAATATTGTTTTTAAAATAAAATAATTCCACAGCAGAATTAACTCTTTTGCATTTCCGAGCAACACACACTAGTGTTTTTAAACAAATCGGATGAGTGAATGATTCAGTGACTCACTCATTAAAGCAGCTGTACTTGTTTTATTCTTGAATGGATCAGTGGTTTCAGTTAATCAGTTGGGTGAATAATTCAATCACTCACTCATAAAGACAGTCACGTTTTTCATTCCTGAATGAATAAGTGTTTTTAAGCAAATCGAGTAAGTGAATCATTCAATGTCTCAGTTCATTCCTGATTAGAGCAGTGTTTTGAACAAATTGGTTGAATTAATAGCTGTCTCATTTCGAAGGCTGCGTCCTCCGGAGGTCGCATTTGAAGGCTGCATACGTCATCGAGGCGGTCTCCTTTAAGAAAAGCAACCATTAGATTGCAAAGTAAGAAAGAAATTAATTACAGTATTTTATACCTCATGAGGAATAACAGTCAATTTTATCATGGTTACTTTTCTTAAATGAGACCGCCTCGGTGACGTATGCGGCCTTCAAACGCAACCTCGGGAGGACGCAGCCTCCGAAATGAGATGCAGCTAATGATTCAGTGACTCACTCATAAATGCTGGTCATGGCGCCACCTACTGGTGTAACAATTTAACCCGCAGAAAATACATCCCTATCACTAAATACACAGACTGATTGTCTGGAACAAACACAGACAAATGGAGTGATACAAACAGTGGAAAATCTCAGTGCTGTCTGGACTGTATACCAGAACTAACTGTTGTATAATATATATAATCTCCACCTTACTATGGTGTTAATGGGCAGTAAATTCCAGAACCACTTCCGTCAAAAAACCCACATTTGGCAATGCTCCTAAAAAATGTGGCACTGGAATAAATGGCCCTGAGCTCCTTCTGAATACAGTGTATCATTTTCAGCTGCATAGTATTGATGGGAGATTCAACAATACAAAAACTATATTGATTTCCATTGCCCATTTAAAGACAGAGAGAATAGGGTATAAAAACGCAGCTATGCACATTGTTTCTCCTGTCTGTGAGGCACGCTACAAAAGAATAGCAGACCAAATTAGACTTATTAAAAAAAAGAAAGAGAAAAACAGAGAAGCAGAGGTTGTTTCATGAGTTGAGCTTATTTAATTAATGGTGTTTTTGTGAGGTATCGGCCATATGCTTTTTCTTCTGCTAGAGATGAGTCTGTGTCGTCCATGCTTGGATAGAACAGACACGAAGGGAGTATTGATATGCTAATGTTGCTCCTCATTAGCTGCAATTAATTAGAACTGGCCGACTGGGCACCGCTGTGTTAGTGTGCCGGCGAGCCGTGCTGTTTATCTGGAAATAAGAGGCGCTGCACCGTGATGCTAAAAAGACTGACTGAATGACACAGAGGAGATGATGATGAGAAAGAAATAAATACCAAGCACCAGACCTTGATGAGGAGTCACATCATGACACCATTAAGAAACAGAATGGTGCTGCTCAATGGTTTTGTAAAGAGAGAGAGAGAGCGAAGGACAGGGAGGATGATAATTGTTTTGACTTTTTCTGGCAAGTCTATCATTTTTGGATAAGTAAGTTTAGATTATAAAATTATAACTTCAATATGTCTGAAGACACTTAGAATAACTTAAAGGGATAGTGACCTCCAAATGAAAATTCTGCCATCATTTACTCACCCTCGTGTTGTTCAAAACCTGTATGATTTTACTTCTTCCGTGGAACACAAAAGAGGATATGTTTAAAAAATGTTGGGGTCTAAACAGTATTGGACCCCTTTTACTTTCATTGTATCGAAAGAAAGAAAAAAGTCCACTGAAGAAAGGGAAAAAAAAGAAAGTCATTCAGGTTTTTAAATGACATGAAGGGGAGTAAACGATAACAGAATTTTAATTTTTGGGTGAACTGCCTCTTTAAGACACTGCCTTTCTGTTCCTTTTATTTTGTATATTTTTCTTTCTCTGTACCAAACAATTGGATCCTTGGCTCTGCAGAACACAACACAACATCATTTACCAAGCAAACAAAAGTTGACAATACAATGTAATTAGCCCAAAACATAACAGAATTAGTTCTCAACCCAATGGAAGCAATTTGCCCTGACGGAGCAATAAAGTATTTGTAATTGTTTAATGCCACAGCTGATATTTTATTGAATTCTTGCATTCATATGCATTTCTGCATTCCTGCTTTGCTCTTTCTCCACAACTTCATATGTATTGTTATTAATTTTGGTGCATTCATTTTCTGTACACATAAATGACTAAGAAAAGAGAGATGGCTGTCTGCAGGTGCTTGTGTATCACACCTGAATCTGGAATAACACTGATCTACTTGCACTGAGATGTGTATAGGGATGATTAGAGAGAATCCACTTACAGTGCAGTGACCAAGAACAGGTGCAGCCAGTTTTGTTACACTGTTCTCTGGAATACTTGATTTTGATTGGTCAATTAGGACATTCCGTGGTTAAATATTTCTCTGAAATCACTGTAGGCCTAATGGTCATCATTATGAAGTATTGTAACATTGCCTCCAAGGTCAAGCAAGAGTCTGGATCTAAATGCAAATAAAAAGGTGTTTAATGGCTCAAAACATGATTAGCTACATATCCATGACTTGACCGTGGAACACATGACATGAAACATAGCTCTTGACCTTGACCAGTAACACCATGAACCATGAAAGGCATGTACAAACGGACAATAATCCACACAGCAAGACTGAGCACATGGTTATATAACTGATAAAACAATAGGATAACAAGCAACACCTGAAGCTATTTACAATAACCAAAAGAACTACAAAACCCATTAAAAGAACTACAAAAGAACATGAACTCATGAATGGCAAATTTACAAAATAAGAGACATGACAAATTACAGAATCTTGACAAGTATATTCATGTCCATTTATTATTTATTTATTAATTTGAAAAGTAGCTGCTGTAGGCCTATATTAAGTTGGAAGTGTTTTTGGCATTAATGACCAAGGGTACATTATCGCTCAGGCTCAGATTCTGTATCTGTGTTGATAAGGATTGTAAGTTTCCCTTATTTCTGATTAGTCGTTTTACAAAGGATTAACTTTTCTAGCTTATTTCTAGTTGTCGTCTTAAAGGAATAATTCACCAAAAATGAAAAATCATTCCAAACCTGTGTGAAATTTGAAAAAAGTTGTTAACCAAACAGTTTTGGTGATCAAAAACAAAAAGAGAGTTACCATGTTCCACAAAAGAAAGTGATACAGGCTTAGATAGAAATGAATAAATGAGGGGTGAACTTTTATACAGTATGTGCACACAATAAAGTTTTCCTTAAAGGGTTAGTTCACCCAAAAATGGGCTTTTACCCAGAAAGCTACTAAAGACGTATTTAAAACAGTTCATGTGACTACAGTGGTTCAACTTTAATGTTATGAAGCAACGAGAATACTTTTTGTGTGCCAAAAAAAAAAAAAAAAAAAGACTTTATTTAACAATATCTAGTGATGGACAATCTCAAAACACTGCTTTCTAGATTACAATCCGCCATCAAAATTATAAGTTTAACTATTCCAGCTGCTGTGAGAAAAGGCTATAAATGATCCACCGCCTGTAGCATCCTCATATGCCATATAGCCTACTAGCTGGGACTCCTTCTTCATGTAAACAGATGTGACTTAATGACGCAAAGACGAACGACTGAATGCTCGAATTTCCCACGAAAAACCCACCAGTACTGATTTTATTATAAAACATTATTACAAGCTTACCATTGTAAATCAGGCTAAGGTAAGGAGACAGTTTTACACTACATGGAGCACAGGGTTGCCAGGTCTCTGTAAAAACTACCCCAATGGCAATCAAAAATAGCCTAAAAGTAACCCAATGACCATATCCCAAACAGGCTATCAAAACCCAAAATATGACACTCCCATTCCTAAAATACACATTTTACTGTCACTGTCAAGCACATTGAAAACCACTATATCATAGTGATCTTAAACACAGCTCAAAGGCTTCCTATAGTAGTGACAACATTACTCATTTTGCTAAACTCAGTACTTTTAGTTTTCATTTGTTTGCATATTAATTAATCTTAACATTTAACACAAACTTGCATTAACATGTAGAACCAGGCAGAGTTCTAGTTTTGCATCTCTTATAATATCCAAATGTGCATTTTATTTGATTTTATTTCATGTTTTTTTCTCCTTTAATGCTTTTAAAATTGAAATGGGATTCATTACCATTTCTGAGCAGATCTTTGATGATGTTAAATTGTTAATTTCAATGAGGCATGGCCATAATGTGCACACACTAACAGTTGTACTAAATTAAGTTTCAGTTAGATGACTTTAAAATGACTGTATTGTGTATTTTATCTTTATTGTAAAATAAAGGTAAATGTCACAGTACTTAAAATATTAAGGAATGCGAGTACATTGCAAAGTATTCAAATAAGAGTGTTAAAAAGTGGTCAGCAAGATTTTTTTTTTTTTTTTTTTTTTTTTTGTGAAACAAGTATTGCTTTTATTCAACCAAACTAAAGACATTTTTAATGTTAACTTTTTATTAATTAAAGATTCCTGGCAAGCACCACACCTGTTTGATAACATTGTTGATAATGAGAAATGTTTCTTGAGCACCAAATCAGCATATTAGAATGATTTCTTAAGGATCATGTGACACTGAAGACTGGAGTAATGATGCTGAAAATTCAGCTTTGTCATCACAGAAATAAAATACATTTCAAAATGTATTATAATAGTTAAAATAGAATTAAAACAATCTTTTTAAATTGCATGATATTTCACAATAATACTGTTTTTAATGTACTTTGATTGAATAAATGCAGCCTTGGTGAGACATATCTAAAAAAAAAAAACAAAACAAAAAAAAAACTATAGTATATGCTATTGAAATTTAATTGACACACTGCAGTGTTCCTCAACTTTAAACCAGTGAATACAGTCTTGCAGATAACAATCTGATTTCTTCTTCTAGTGTCATTTCACTAAAGTGGGGATCCCAAACCTGTCCTGAACAGATAGTGGATAAGAGGAAGCGCTGAGGCACAAGACTGATCTCAGAGCAGAAGATGCAGGTGATGATGTCAGAGCAACAAATCCCATGACTGCAGACTGGCAGCCACACCCTAAGGGCTTCCTCTGCTGTCTGTCTCAAACTATGTGTGCTCTAACTCTCGCTCTGTCTTCTCCACACTCCTCTCACATTCTTGCCATTATTTTTTCTTCTCATTCTTCACACTGTCACACCTCTTTACAACGTGCCTTCACATTCTCTTTTCTTCCAATGGCACAAAGGATTGATAGTTTAGTTGCTTGGCATATTGATTTGGACATTCTGATGTGGAGACCCTCACAAAGGTTTCATCTCCACTTGTCACTGCACAAAATGTATACATTTATACAGTACATGTCGTCCTGTCATCTCATTTGAGCATGTCAACCCTCAGCCTATCACAATGATAATCAGACTCTGCTGTCTGCGCCCCTACATCCCTGTAATTGGAATTCAGTGTTATCAGACCAAACTTTTCAGTTGCGCATAATAATTCCAACTGTCTGAAAGGCTGCAAAATAACTCGTGTAGTAATAATGTCTGTTTACTTGTAACAGATGGCTGTTCTTTGTAAGGAGCATTGACATGCAGTTGAAGCACACACTGAAGAGCTTTACTTCTCTTCTTTTTTAATTCCATCACATCCTTCCTGCACAGTATTCATTTGCTTTCTTATCTTCACACTCAGAGGGACATTCAGTGTGTGGGTTTTATCAAGAGCACATCTTAACCTCTTATCTAGTTTAATAACTTTGTAATGCCAGCAATGGGGTGAATTGCTTTGATGGAATAAATAATGCTGGCAAGTGTGCATTGTGATAGAGTAAGCTTAAAACATTTATAGATCTTGAGAATAAAAGGCCATGGAGCGTCATGCATCATTCCTGCTAATTTAACTGTAAAATGGAACTGTAGTTTTACTGTAATAAGAGAAAACACAGATTGTACAATTTACAAAGTCTTATTATTTATGATCAACATAAGCTACGTAAACTTGATTGCTTTCTTTTCAATTAATGTAATTGTATAAAATGTGCAGTCTACTAGATTAAATTATGTAAGGCGAATGTGAACCAAATGAACACTCTTTTTTTTTTTTTTGTAGTTCCCAGCATGCTTTGCAATGGGGAAAGTAAAAACGGTGAAGTTAAGTGTTTTGTGTGTGTGCGTGTTTGAGCAGGTTGAACTTGAGAAAAGGAGGAGACTTGATAGTGTTTAAAGGGGACCTATTATGCCCCGTTTTACAAGATGTAAAATAAGTCTCTGATGTCCCCAGAGTGTGTATGTGAAGTTTGAGCTCAAAATACCCCACAGAAATGTTTTTTAATAACTTAAAATAAAATTGCCACTTTTGGGGGGGTGAGCAAAAACGTGCTGTTTTTGTGTGTCCATTTAAATGCAAATTCGGCATACCGTTGTAGGACAGATAGCCAGAACACCAGCAACAACAAAATAGGACAATTTCACGTACTGAAAATGTCAGAAGTGGTGTTCAGCCTTATATATTAGAACCAGAGTCGTTGAAAATACCTCTTTTGTGAAGCAGTCTGGCGCAAAATGATTGGCATAAACGTATAAGACTTTTTCAAGACATTTCCTTCGAAAATTTAATTTAACCACGATGTCCCCAGTGACTAAGATTGTTGGAGTCTATGGAGACTCTTATGTGCATTGGTACATCCCAAAACACAACACTTGTAATGCCTCTTTGGCGCAGACATTGTACAACTATAGTGATGGGTGATTTCGAAACCTTTTATGAATCTTCTGTTTCGAATCAATGGTTCAGAGTGTGTATCAAAATCACTGTAAACCCTGATGCTCAAAATACTTAATTGGTTTGAGAAGAACAAACTTAAATTGAACAAATTAGTTCAGTTAAATTAACTGCTATGAGTATTTAGAACTTTCTTTTTCTTTTGAGTTCACAGCACTTACATATTTCAAGTAAACTGAACTGTTTCATAGTCTTGAGTTGTATGAACTCATTTCTTTTAATTTAGACTAAACTTAAGTTTAACTGAAACTGGACTGAGATTTATATTTCCCAGCATGCTTTGCCCATGGCACTCGAAAGGGAGAGTAAATGCTAAAATTAAGTGTTATGTAATGTTTTTTTTTGTGCAAGATTAATGGTAAGATAGATTTAGTAGTGATTAATGTTTTGTTATGCTAATTTAGAAGAGTTTCTGTTAATGTGGGTTTTTGGAGAGTTACCATTATGGTGACAAGTAGCATATGCGGCTTGGTATGAGAGCAGACAAGTTACATGTTTTAAGTTGCTGTACTCATTCAGTAAGTGTGCTATAGTTAACATATTAGCTAATTAGCAACTTGGCATTTTATTGTATTTTCTAAGTTTTGCAGTGAAGTAAATAAGTCATTTGATTTGCAAGAACTCAAAATAAAAAAGTTAATTAACTAAATATTTTATGTTAAATGTTATTAAAAATGTATGAGCTAACGCAGTACTTCATGTTAGGAGCAATTAACATGAATGAGTACTACAAACTCAAAACTTGATTGTTCTGCTTACTTAAAATTGGGAACATCATAACTCAAAAAAATTGATGTAAATGATTACCTCACATTTTTTGAGTTAGCCCAACTTATTTAGGTTTACAGTGCTGCCAAATTCACGTGATTTCAGTAAACAAGGCTTTGTTATGTCATAACTGTTTCAAAATGTTTAGAAATTTCAATGGTTCACCGCTGGTGGGCGATGATCTCTATGAACACATGAATCATGCGGATTCACTGAGACCGCCCCCCAGCGGCGAACCACTGAACAAGTGTCTATGGGTTTTACCTGATCAGTTTTATTTGTAGACATTAAACATTAAATTAAAAGGAATAAAAGTAGTTAAAATCCAAGTGAACCTGAAGTTGCAAATGACTTTACTTCAGTGTTGAGAC
Source organism: Ctenopharyngodon idella (assembly GCF_019924925.1). Taxonomy (NCBI): domain Eukaryota; kingdom Metazoa; phylum Chordata; class Actinopteri; order Cypriniformes; family Xenocyprididae; genus Ctenopharyngodon; species Ctenopharyngodon idella. The sequence goes on from NC_067226.1 coordinate 18,044,439, forward strand.
GTATGTAGTGAAACAAAATATTGAATAAAGGACAGGGTTTTATTTTAGCGTACCTCCCCCCTATCCCTCGCTCATAGCAAACTGACAGTTGGAGGGGAGTGGTTAAAGATATTCAACCCAAGCTGTCAAACTGATGTCATCAGAGAATGCCATTCCAGAGCGGATTACCACGGCAAACAATTTTTTTTGTGTGTGTGTATTAACTTGCACTGATTAATTGTTCACCACAAGACTAGTAATGTGGGCTAACAAAGTAAATAGTTTCAATTTTGATTTCATGATGACTTTAATAGTCTCTTATTGGCCTGTTTAGCTGAGCCATCCATGTAACAAACAAAACAAGCACTGAAAATTGATAAAAGAACACATACTACATACACATTGAGACTACATATTAGACACTTGATATTTAATCTTATTAGAGGATTAGTTAATTGCATTTGATAGATTTTACTTTCAATAAAACATCTGTAATGGGTTTGTAAAAGATGTTTTTATGCATGTTTGGCCTGACCAGAAGTTGTCACCAGCGTGTGGCATTTTGAATGCTTCGAAACAGTGAATAATTTTGCGAAGCAACTAGTTCAGTTGATTCAAAGCTTTGAAAAGCTTTGTTTCTCCCATCACAATAGCTGCATCTCATTTCAGAGGCTGTGTCCTCCGGAGGTCGCATTTGAAGGCTGAATACATCATCAAAGATGTCTTATTTAAGAAAAGTAACCATAATAAAATTGACTTTTATTGTTCGTGAGGTGTAAAATACTGTAACTGCAATCTAATGGTTACTTTTCTTAAATGATACCGCCTCGGTGACATATGCAGCCTTCAAATGTGACCTCCGGAGGATGCAGCCTTCGAAATGAGAAGGCTATGTACAACTCCAGCTGCTACAGCAAGGAAACAGAAATGGCTCTTTTTTCAGCTTCTCACTCAGGGCTGTCTCTATGCTATGCATCATAGGGGGGGATCTAAATCAGCTCATTTGAAGAGACTGCTTTTGATTTATGGGAATTTAAAAAAAAAAATGAATGAGTGGATTTTTACCATTAGGCTGATGGCACTGCGGACACACATTGATGTTCAAACAACTTATAAAAGTGAATTTTGCATAATAGGTCCCCTTTAATGTTCAATTAACCATTGTGTTGAAGAGTGGAGCTCTTGCTCAGGGTGAGGATGGGTACATAAAGGCTGCTTTTACACTAGCACAAAAAAAATCTAATTTTTTACTTACATCATCTGAAACAGATTGGAATTTTGTTGCACGTGTAAACACAAAAATCTACACAAGATCTGATTTTTTTTGCATCTGTTCTGAGCCACTTCCAAATTTGGTTTTAAATCAGATACATATCCAATATTTGGACATCTGACCTGCGTCTAAACACATATATCCGATTCCCCTTGGAATTCCAAGCCACCACAAGCTGAGGACGACACATTTGCCCACAAAGATAATAGGCTTGTTTGACTTCATGCAGCACTGCGCCGAATGATTGGCGGCTGACTTGAAGCAGTGCCGGTTAGAAATGTTGTCCGACTTGAGACAGCACCGACGCCAGACCGCCTTCTGTATTCAACTTAGGAAAGCGCAACACAGTTCAAAAAGCTTACGCTATGCGCTAGGCCTTCCCTATTCAACTTACGGAAAAAGCTTTTTTTCGTAATTTGAATATGAAGGTGGTCTGGCGGAGGCTAGATATTTTACTTCATAACTTGTTAAATATGTTTTTTTTTTTTTTTTTTTTTTTTACATAAATGCATCACTTCAGAAGGTCTTTATTAACCCCCCAGAGCCATGTGGAGTACGTTTATGATGGATGGATGTGGATGGAAGCACTTTCTTCAGCTCATACTCGTTGGTCCCGTCCACTGCCATTATAAAGCTTGGATGCGTCAGGATATTTAATATTATATCTCTGATTATGTTCATCAGAAAGAAGAAAGTCATATACACCTAGGATGGCTTGAGGGTGAGTAAAGCTTGGGCTAATTTTCATTTGAAAGTGAACTAATCCTTTAAGCGGCTGCAGATTAAATTCTGACTCATTCAAGGTGTCTGGAATGTTCCTCATAATACCCAATTTCCAAAATAGGCATAACCATCAAGAAATGCCTAACCTGTTACCACACTTGATGCAATTTATTTATTCTCATTTAAGACATGAACCTGCAATTATTTTAATTGAATGAAAACCTTGACTTAAATGTGCACTGTCTAGTCAAAGCCTTAACTGAAAAATTTTGACTGAAAAAATAACACAACATTGAAATAGCAATGAACAAAGAATTAGGCATTGAGAAATTAAAAGATAGAGGGAAAGCATTTTTTTTTTTTTATTTGAGGAAAATATAAAATATGTTGTAATTGAATATCTAGATTTAGTAGATTTTCAGCAAAGTCAGTAGTTTCAAAATCACGTTCTTTCTCTCCTTTTCTTCCCAACAGCTCTGGATTGTGTAGGTGGAACAGAGGCGTGAAGAATCCCCCCTTGAGTTCCATGCCAGCTCTCTGTGTTACCTTGATAAGTGGCAGGATAGTAAGGCACAGAGTGGACATGAATTTCATTTCACATTTTATTGAACACATCCACACATGTGGGAGAAGGGTGGAAGGCGATAGATATAAAATTTATTACGGGCAATAAGAGCAGTCGGGGGTGTGAGGGGCAGATTAGTGGCTCCACTTGTCATGGTGGGAGAACGCGTACCTTTGAAAAGCTCTCAGTTATCTGAGGTAAGGGGGTCAAGCATGTAAGGGCCCCTCTCATGTGATCCTGCATCACCAGGTTTGCTATGAGGGATTCTCCAAATTATGGAGATTTCAGTAATTCCAAAAGGAAAGTTTGGGAACAGCAGTGCTGGTGAGTAACTAACTAAAATAGCGACACTACTTAACGCTATACTGTAACTACTAACAAACAAGCAAGCAAGCTATTTTTTAAAATGAGTTAGCAAGCGGTCTGAACTGTGGAAATAATCAAAACACAATCACCTAAACAATCCTTGCGTTCTCTCCGTCTCTGTAGCATTGGAATTGGTTCATTTGGATGGTTCACGTAAATTAACTAATTAAAACACCATTCACAGATTTGAGTGCCTGTGTGTGCCATTTTTGACTCGTTTAGGCCAAAGTTGGGTGTTTTTGTTGTACTTAGTGTAGGCTACCTCTTCAACTTTGATAATGTCATCCTAATTAAATGTTCATTTATTTTTAACTCCTCATTGTTTTTGTGCAAGTTCTCTTGTGTTGGTGTGTTTTTTTTCTGGTTTTCCCCACAATCTAAACAGACGCTAACCTGGCTGTATGTGTGAGCAAGAGTGTGTAAATGTTTGTGTGTGTTAGCCATGTGATGAACTGGTCATCCATCCAGGGTGTTGCTATTTTCCTTGAATGTGCGAGACTTCTGATTCATTAATAGAACTCCAGGAACCTGTTGCACTTGGTGAAATCAGGTTCTTAAATAATTATGTACAAATAAATCATTTATAATAAATACTGCAATATTCCATTAAAAAAAAAAGGAATGGTCAATTTTGATTTCATGGTTACTTTCAAAATATACAGACCAAGATGCTGGGCTAAATTCCAGGGCTGTGTCTGAAATCACATATTTTCTTAAGTAGGTATACTTATTTTGAATAAGTAATTATTTCGCAACTGCTAAAAAAGTATGTTCTATGAATGTGCATAGAATTAGTGTAATCCGGAAATACTAAATACGCCATATTGTCATTATCATGCGACCTCCCAGCGTCAGTTGCATCAATCCTCTCCCGTTTCCATTAAGTGTTCATCGTATGCACACTCCAGAATCTTGCTGGAAGTGGTAGGTCATCAGGGGAATTTTGCTTAATCTTCCATGAGTAGGGGAGACCGGGTATGGTTGTAACACTTTTTACTTAAGCATCTGTAACTGACTGAATTTTTGAGCTAGAGGCAGTGCTCAAACTTGAGCTAGAGTGCTCAAACAATGTACCCACATTTGTTTAGGCTATTACTAAAGGCACCAATTCAAACCTCTGCAAAAAATATCACAGCCCTTGTGAGTTGATGTCAAAAACATGGTGTGCCTTTGTTACAGTCTACCCCACTACTGGCTTAAGTTGTAACAATTAGACAAAAGAAGCAAAAACAGTAGTCACACCATGCAATATGCTTCAAAAACAGGTTTATTAAAATAATCCAAAAGAACAATACAAAACAATGTCTCTCTTTCTGTGACTCTGTCATACCCGGTCTCGCCTATACTGTGAATTCGGACGTACTTATTTTGTCACATATTGTATTTCACTTACTAGGGAAGTAGCCTGATGTGATTTCTGGTGCAGCCCAGCATTACGATAGTAAGCTACAAGTGGTTTGAAGAATGAATGGATAGATTGAATGTTGACCTATGGTGATTCAAATGTTGCTAGACTACACTTTCAAATAGCTCCTTCAACACCCAACAGTTTACTCAAATGAGATATCAAGATCATTCTCATCTGCAGGGTTCAGCAGACAGCCAAACGGTATCCAGCATGGATATGATCCTGTGAATACGCCATTAGTAGGATGGTAAAAACTGAACGGGCTCGAGCACTCTTTTCTCGTTCTTAACTCTCTAATCCCTTTATTGTCCCGTTGAATATCATTGTTAAGATTTCTTAAATTAATCGTGGCCTACTTATTTTTAATTAAAGTTGCATTCGTGTGGTTTAAGAACACTCTAGAGAGATGACGAGTTCAGAAGACGTTCTAATTAAGTTGCAGAAGTGTTTTCTATAGATGAAGCGACTTGACTATCATTAAAGATACACACTTGAGCTCTGAGCAGTCCAGTGTGCAGCTGGGACTGTCTTATACACCTTCAGGGGCTTTCTCAGCAAATAACACAAAAGCTGAATTGCTAATCTCGGTCTTTCTCTCTACTGTCGAAAGTCGTTATTATAAGGCTGATAAGCACAAGATTGGCGCTTAGAGACTTACTTGTGATTTTAATTACAGAGGTTTTGCAAGTTGTTTATTTTCAGTCTGAAAGACAAGATTTATGTTTTTCAACTTCAAATTCTACACATAATATTGAAAAATTAGAACAAACTTTCTGTTGAATTGCAGTCACAAATTTAGTCACAGACGCTTTGGCGCCCCCTGGCGTCTGCAATAAACCTTGCACACTCTAAATGGGAACGTTAATCAGATTGTCACGTAAGAAAAAATACCATGCTGTGGTAAATCATGATTAATCGAAATCATGACATACGTAAGTCATAATTGCCATAAAACTCGGAATAATGACAAAAAAAAAATAATAATAAAAAAAAAAAATCGACAAAAATCTGACTTACAAAGTCAATTATGACAAAAATTGACTTTTGACACAATTTTGACCTTTTTTATTGTCATTATTTCGACTTTTTATTTAATAATTATGACTTCGTATCTCATAATTTCGACCTTTTACAAAGAAAGAACTTTTGTTTATGGGCTTCCATACACCCTCCCAAACAGGAAATAGATTTTTTTCCCTCACAGAAATGTTAACACAACGCAAATAAATATTCTTCACATCACACAGTTTAAGTACAACTTTTATTAATACTGGAATCATCACAGTGTGTTTTGTTACATTAGCTGTGACTAAACTTAACAAAAATTAGAAGGATAAATATTACCAAAAAGGAAATGATGTTATCAGCAACAGTGGCAAATTAGCCTTAAGAAAACAGCACAATAAATTAAAGCAGAGAAGTAAGCGAGAAAGCCGAAATAAGAAAGACAGACACAACAGAACCTGTAGCGTTACTCAACTTCAGTCAAGAGGATGAAGGGGGGATGGGGTCGGACGAAAAATAAATGCACACGTCATATATTTTACACGAAAATGAAATCATAATCAAGTACACCGGCTAAGTGTTGAGCCGTAGAGCCTGCGGTTTGTGGTCTGTTGTGAGGCATGTGCGTGATGCTACTTGTTTGCGAGTGGAAAAGAGAGACTCGCAGCTAATGGCGTAAGACACACGGCTCAGTTTCCATGACACCCGGTTGCCAAGCCCTCCCTCCAAGAGGCACGAGCGCGCGGTGAAGATGACAGCGAGGGGAAATCGCAGTGTCGTGGCTGAACCGAGCGTGGGAGACGGGTGTCTTTCAGGGCATTTTCGAGGAACAGAGGGTGGATAAGAATGATGGGGGCTGCATGTGTTGCGGGCTAAATGAGCATTTCATCCCTCTGTCACCCGCACCACATAGTAATTTATTGTCTGTAGCCATTTTAGAGATGTGAAACACAACGCAAAAGGAAATGGCATGACAGAGGAAAGGCTGAGTGAATATCAAAAAGGCATAAAGTTGCATAAGGCTAACATTATACTTATTGATTGTGCTAACTCTATAGGATTTGGTCAAATACTTAATGTAAATAAAAAGGACAGCCAATTCAGTTCTTTTTTGGCATTTGCTTGGCTTACCAACATGTAAAGGCAGAACTGAAGACACTTGTTTAGTTTTAAAAAAAATGTCCAATGTGCTACTTACTAATGGTTCTCCAGGCAAATCCTCTCAAAATGATAATGTGTAAGGGATGCATTTATTTATTTATTTTTAGATGAGAGTGGGAGACGGTCGAGATGGCTCTTCTTAAGAGCAAAGGAGGAAGTTGTGAGGATTAAAATAAAATATTGCCCTCAAAAATCACATTTACACATCATCAAAGCACATATATTTCTAAACCACTTCTTCCCTGATAATACCTGATAATAACCAGGGGTGCTCCAGGAACAAACCAACCCGATCTCAAAAGAAAAAGTAACTATTTTTCGGGGTGGTGACTTTGTATTAATTTGTACAATGTGATTTGTACAGAAAAGTATGATTTTTAGAGAAAAAGAAAAAACATAAACATGAAGGTCCAAGTCTAAAGCTAATCATCAGTGAGGCATAAGCCAGATTGTACGAATGAGACTGTATGAATTCATACTAATTGTCCAAAATTCACCAAAAACATAAAATAGTTATGAATTTCCACAAGAGTATATTGGACAAACTGAATTCTGAGCTTCACAAATTTCAGCCATAAGATAACAGACCAAAGAAATCATCTTTCCACAGCTGAATCGTGAGCCAGCCTTATAGTGAGCAATGAGCATATTATGACATTCAGCGGGAGACAAATGAACATGATGTCAAACACTGTAAAACAAAGAGAAAATGTGTTTATAATCACCTGAGAACCAAAATAGTCTATCTGCTGTGTGAGTATGTGGGTATTGAGAAGCTGAAGGCTGAGCTCATAAGTGACAGTGATCGTTTTTCTATCTCTCAGTTTCCTCCAGAGGTGCTTTTAACTGTCATCTTGCTTCGACCTCGGGAGCAGAAACCCACAGAGACTGACGTTACAATAAAGAGACAACAGTAAGCCAACTACCTGCAATCAAGCTTTTGTGTCTCCCTCCCCTCTCACTTCTACGCTTCGCTTCCCACCTGTTTCTTTCAGCAATTATTCTGTGCTGGCCTTGTCTTTCTCACGCTTACTCTTCTCATTCTTCTTTCTCTTTCACTTCTCATTCACTCTCCATCTTTCTTCCTGTCGTATTCTCCTGCCTATACGTGTCTGTGTACTTGCTGTGAATTGAACCTCTGAGAGCTGTATGTTTGTGATTTGCAGGCCATGAAGCTTCACATGAAATATGTGGATATGTAACAGATATTTTTTTTCTCTTCGCCCAGCAAACTTCACTATATTGCTGCCAAATCAATGCACTTGTCTTTGATTCTTCAGCCACCCCATTGCAAGACAACATTTATGTGGGACATTTGTTTTTAGTGAAGCAACTAGTACTGTTCACCATCTATATGCATGTATATATATGTATATGAATATATACAAAGTTCTGACCTGCTCTTTCATCGGATGGCAGTGTGGGCTTTGAATTGCCGTAACCCTGTTCTTTCATTCCGGCCTGCTCTCAATACGGCCTTGGAGTTCCAGAACGGCACTATTTTCGGCGAGAGATCGGCACACTCGTTCATACTGTCACAAAGCAGACATACTTTTTCCTTTTGAACACGCTACAGGCATTCCTAAAACAGAGTGCTCTATGCAAAATAAATAATTTAAAAATAACCCAAAAGTCAGAGTAAGGAGCAAGTGTCTGGCGCAACAGCACTATTTATGACTGCAGGGGTTATAGGGAGTCTTGGGAGAACAGAAAGTCACTCACAAACAGACACTACATGACTAAAACTATGTTTTGACCTCCTACATATCACTTCCACATCCAGTATCATCACAGAGCATTGTTTTTCTTCACGTCGGGTGAACCGGGGTAACCAGCGACCTTTCGTGTCATAGGTATGTACTCCTATATCATCTATAACAGGCAGTGGAATGCTTTTATCATAAACAACTGGATGAGTTTCTTCCCAGAGTTCATTCTCTCCACCTCCTTTATCATCCCTTTCTTCCCTCTGCAGATCCAAAGTTCATTCTTATGTCCCAAAAAATGGCAGCCAGGTGTGTGCCTTCATCTTAGCTCGTTCTCTCCACCCCTCCAACAGATATATCAGGGGACTGTGGTTTGAAGCTTGACAAGTAAAAGAACATTCCTGAAAAACTCATATTTTTAGAAGCTCAAATTGGAAATTAAATATAATGTATCAACAAATTCCCTTTCAAGATCATTAGTCACACTTTACAATAAGGTTCAATTGGTTAACAGTTAATGCAATAGGTATCATAAGCTAACAATGAACAACATATATGTCTAGGTTAATGGAAATTTATAAATAATACCATTTTTAAGATTTTTAACTGTCTCTAGTCTCTTATGCTCACCAAAGATGGATTTAATTGATCAAAAATGATATTGTGAAAATTGTACAATATCATTACAATTTGAAATAACTGTTTTCTGTTTTAATATATTTTAATTTATTCCTGTGATGGCAAAGCTGAATTTTCAGCAACCATTACTCCAGTCTTCAGTATCACATGATCTACGATCTATCCTGCTTAATTTTTTTGTGGAAAAAGTGATTACATTTTTTCAGGATTATTTAATGAATAGAGAGTTAAATAAAAATCTTTTGATAAATTATAAAAGTCTTTACTGTCACTTTTGATCAGATTGTGTCCTTGATGAATAAAATTGCTCATTTATACTGTTTGAAACATCAAAAATGAATTACAATAAGTAAAAAAATTAACATTAACCTAGATTAATAAATGCTGTTCATTACTAGTTCATGATAGTTAATGCATTAACAAATAACATTAAGAAATTGAACCCTACTGTATTCCAAATCATTCTTCCTACCTCCTTCACATCCCATCACTCTCTTTTTCCTACATCATGACATTGCTACTCACATTTGTCTCCCTAAGTACCAGGGCATGTGACCGCGGCGTCTCACAGCATTCACCACACATAGTGTGGCCACAGTGACAACTAGTGGTCTAAACTACACCTTGAAAGTGCTCTGCATCCTTTCTATTTCTCATTTTCTTTTAAAATAAGCCATAATTAGACTCGACAAGAAGTCTTCGAAAGCATCTTCTTCTCCGAAGACACCTGAACATCAAAAACATACAGCTTTAGTAAAAGCTGATCTTTAAAACCTTCCCCCATCAAAGGAAAAAAAAAAGCATTATTGCTCCACATTTATCATGATGGTTTTTAAACCCTAATTCTACAAAAATCCACATACCTGACATGAACGTTTCCTACTCATAGGAGCTAGGAGGCGATTACCTGCTCCTAAATAAAACAAGACCACGGAAGTGTACAAACAAAAGATAAATCCCGTCCCTCTACACAACCACGAGCTGACCTGCAGCAGAGCCCTGCTCACCTCCAGACTGCAGACCAACACACAACAGCGATACCACTAGACTTTCAGGATGTGATGTCAAATTTACTGGAGGTGAGGGTGGGGTTAGAGAGAGTGTTGTGGAGGGCAAGGAATTGCAAAGAGCCCCTGCGTACCCCATGAGCTTCTCCAGCACTGATTCCTGGGGTCCATAGTTTGAGGAGGGCCGTTATTATAGGGGGACCATGCGAAGATCTGGAGCGGACCACAAAAATCCCCCAAACATCCTGGCCCCTTGTTCTTTCAGTAGTTAATTGTCTCACTACAGTTTAACTATCCCGCGGTGATGAGCGTGTTAATAAGACAAACATGCGTTCGGACACGCTAAGAGTTATAGTGGCCTGAGCCTGCTGTTACATATCATTTACTTTTTTTCATTACTGTTATTCATTATTTCTATAATGACTTTAAACATTTAATTTTTTAATCCTCTTTTTCATAGCTCGCTTTCTAAAGAGAGTCATTGTGAAGTTTTTTTTTTTTCTGGGTTACTTCGCTCTTTAATTCTCCCATTTCTTCAGGAGGCATCACAAAATCCGGGGCGCTGAGCGATCGTTGGAGACGGTTTTGCGCAGTCGCACCCCTCGACGAATAGACCTCAGCATGTCCTCACCCTCCTGGGGCACTGGCTCGGCCTCAGGGCCCGGCGGGGGCTGGTTCGGAAGCGAGGGGAAAGGGAACTGGCCCTCGCCTAAGGCGTGAGCGCTGGCCACCAGCTCCCCGATCTTCTCCACCAGACTGTGGCGATTGGCAGCCAGCAGATGATCTTCTTCGCCCGGTTGGCCGTACACACTCATCTCTAAGCCGCCCACGCCCCCTGAACCCCAGGCTGTGTTAGGCAGGCTCAGCCGCTTTGGAGAGGCCTTTACGTACTCCAGCGCTCCTGGGGAGGCGTCATCCGGCACATAAAAGACACATTCTTCGCTGCCCACTCGGGCGGGAGGGCCGGCGTTCCCGCCAGGTGAGTCAGGCACAGTGGGGGTCTTGACTGGCACGATGGGTGGGCGTATAGGAATAGGGCCAGCGTTGGAGAGGGTGCGCCTCACCCCAGGCTTTGTAGATGGTGTTCGGCGGATGGTGGCCGTGCCGCCCCCTCCGCCCGGTGGTCCACCCAGAGCGCCCACTCCGCTGGGCAGGCCTGCTGTGCTAGCGGGACGCTTAGTCTGTATCATGCGGCGGTAGTTCTGGGCAATATTACTGTGGCGGGGAATTGTGGAAGATTTATCGAATTCAGCCTGACCGTCAGCCTCAGTGTCTCCATTCACTGAGTAACCATCGTAATCGGAGCCTGACAAAGAAAAAAAATCCCACTTGTCTCATAACTTGTTTTTAAATGAATAATGAGGAAATTTCTGTGAGTTACTGAGTAAATGTGGGTGTTTCTGAGGGTGTATTACCCTGTGAGGGGATGGTATCTTCTGAGCAGGAGGGAGTGGTTGTTTGAGTGCTGTATCCACTAGAGTACTGAAGGGAGTCTCGGCTGCTCTTCTGCTGCTCCATGCTGAGGCCTCGTGTCAGCACCATAGCTAGGTCACTAGCAGCTGGAGAGACCTCCTCACCATGCTGCACCATAACACAATACATACATAGTTACATCAAGCACAGACTACACAATGTTAGTTTAATGTGTGTGTGTATATATACCTAGACTTTGAATATTAAACTATGAAAAGTGAATTAAAAAAATTGAAAAAAAAATTTTTTTTAAAAGCATGAATGAATGAAATAGATTATGTAAGCAAAGAGTGAAATAAATTTTATTGCGAGACACGGTACATTGTACATGAATTACAATTGTCCCACAATTATGGAGTGAACAACAAACAAACAGTTTTTTCAAAGATTGGAGTACTTGTTTATCAAGGAGAAACCAGTTAGCGCTGCACAATTATTAGAATTTCTAATCATGATTACAATTACGGATGCCACAATTACATAATCGTTCAAAGGCGCAATTAAAAAAAAAAAAATAAAGAACTCCATTACATTATTCTGCGTGCTTAAGATGTGTGTGTGTTTTTTTCTACAGGTTATCTTAAGGGTTTTTTCCATTGTTTTAATTTTAGTTTTAGTATAACATAATAATAACATTATATTACCATGCATATTTTTACTTTTTTTTGAAGAAGAAACCAAACCAATGTATAGTTTACATTTGAGGCTTAATGCTATAAAGCAATAAAAGTTTTAGGCTTGTTTATTTTCATATAAAATATGGCATGCAGTTGCTTCAAACAATGGTATAAAGCTATTCAAAATATCATTCAATGTAAATTGAAATAATCGTAATTAATAATCGCAATTACAATTTCAAGGAAATAATCGACAATTATGATTTTTGTCATAATCGTGCAGCCCCAAAACCAGTGTCGGTAAAAAGCATGTTTATTTATTACACATAAATTGCTAAATGTGAAGATGCTCTGAAATTTCTTAAAATGCAATACATCAATTGAGATGCGGTGGAAATGACTCTGTGATTGAAAAGTTTATGATATTGCAAAAAATATAAAAATTAATTCTGATGAATCGATGTCCAATCTTGGACACGGTCAATGGACAAACCACAGTGATAGTTATTACAGTGGTTTATTGTGATGACGTTTTAAATGACTTTTCTAGTTGTTTGTCATTACATGGTTTTTAAAATTATTTTACTCACAAATAGCAATTTCTACCCTTATATACTTTATTTTACAGCTTGACATAACTATAAAAATTTATATTCATTATAATTTTTTGGACATTCTTTTATCATTTTCCATGACTTGACCAGGTGTATAAATGACACTTTTAAAATTCCCTCTTATAAAACGGACAGTTCTGGCATCATGAAAGTTTCATTGATACATATTTTTTGGCTTTAATATTTATATTGTGTGGTAATCGTTTTATAAAAGCCCAGTGAAGCCGTGGTTTACAATGAATTTATAAGAGCTAAGGGCTTATTGCTTTAATATATCCAGGTCGACAAGACCATGAGAACTCTTAAAAATAGCAGTTGTTAAGGGAATAAATCTGATGTCAGTTTACATTTTGTTTTAGCTTAATTTAAAGTAATTAAAAATAATAATAATAATAATAATAATTTTAAGCAATCTTGCGACCCCCTTGGAAGTGTGCTGGTTAGGACCCACAGCCTTATTAAGTTCTCAAGGCCAGAACCATCCATATTTGAATAAAATAGCCCTAAGCAAACAGGCACATTATGTCTTCGCCAAATAAAAAACGCTTGGCATTTTTAAAATTAAAATCTGCATGATGAATGTTTTATATGGTGAAAGTTACCTTGGCAGCTATAGTAGCCGGGGTCATCCTTGGCCTCTGGGGGTCTTCTGGATGCATCCCAGAATACCCCTGTGACTGAGGAGAGGTTTCTGCCTCCCTCAGCCTATCAAGAGGCTCCTTCCTCCTCTGAAGCGTGCTGGCCAGCGGTTGCTCACTGGAACCTACCTTGGACCAGTCCTGAGGAAGTACAAGCGGTTAGTTTGTGGCAGTATAAAGCAACAAATGCAACGGTCTCAGGGGCGGGAGAGAAGACTGGCCCACGATCCAGCAGTTTGAGTGTCCTTTCAACAAAAAGAGTCTTATGTGCTTTAGAAAAAGCCCAATCTCAGTGTTTGCTTGGATAAACTAACAGGTACCTTCCGTGGCCTGCTCGGTTTAGCAAATCTCACAGCCGGAGATTTGAAACCAGGATCAAACAGCCAACAGAAAAGGTGCGTGTTAAAAAGCAAAATGAGGTAATGAATGAGGTTAAGCAGAATGAAACCAAAACAGAACACTGTCAAGAAGTGTTATTCAGGAGGCACATATTCAACACACAAGTACGCACATAAATGAAGAGGAAATAAACAAAACTGCAATGAGAAGTGCCAATGAAGACAAACCTTCCAGCAAGGAACCTTGGATGTGGGAGAGGGTGTGTTGGATCCAGGGGAGCGGTTATAGGGTGGGGACGCAGGAAGTATGACAGAGAAAGGCCTGATGGAGCCAGTGTGAGAGAGAGCAGGGCGGAAGGTAGCGAAGGACGAGCCAAACTGCGGAATGGAGAGATAAGATCGAGACCGTCAGAGTAGCGAGAGACCCCCTTCCCTTTACACAGGGGTATGGGAGCCTTTGTGTGTGTGGCTTTGCAGATACATGCTGAGAGTGGCAGGGAAGATCAAATCTGATGACAACACAAAGCTGAAACTGGCAAGAAAGAAAGAGAAGACCCCAACCTGCCAGTCAGCATCAAAACCCTCACTGGTCAGATGGACAGCTCAAAATATTACTGACAGTTTCAGCACATGTATGTCTGACGGACAGAGTGCTCCGTACTTACTGTGGTTGGAGAGCTACACTCACTAACTGACTGGCAGGTCTCAGATGCTTCTGAGGACGCTGAACTTGATGACTTCTGCAAGAGAGACAATATAAGGGAACCATTTAGGGGGTCTCTGTCAAAGTTTGAACTCTTTGGATATGTTGTGGTATACTGCTATGCACACTTCATATATAAACAGATAAAAGACTTTTTAAATTTATAACAGTTTTTAACCAAAGGACTTAAAGTCCTTCGGCTTGTCATATTTAGTGTTGCTATATGAATTACTATTGAAGAGGAGAAGAGTAAGAAGGTAAGAAGAGTTTGGGGTCAGTACATTTTTATTTAAAGAAATTAATACTTATACTCATTACATTTATTCATTAGGGTGCACTAAATTGATTACAATGTTACAAAAAAAAAAAATTCTATTACAAATAAATGTTGTTCTTTTGAACTTTCTATTCATCAAAGTATCCTGAAAAAAAAATGTCACATTTGCCACAAAAAGCAGAATCTAATGAGAAAGTTTCTTGAGCACCAAATCAGCATTTAAGAGTGATTTCTGAAGGATCATGTGACATTGCTGAAAATTCAGCTGTCATAAAAATAATAAATTACAATTTCAATATAAAAGTTAAATTGTAATAATATTCACAATATTACTGTTTTTACATTTTTTTTTTAATCAAATGCAGCCTTAAAGATATTTTTAAAATCTTACCAGCCCCAAACTTATATTTATAATAATTATAACATTTAAAATACTTAACATTAATAATAATATTTAATATTTTCATGTATTTTATTTATTACATGCAGCAATTGATTTTTAATGCTTCAATGAAACAAAACACAACATAAAAAACAGGATTTTAAGGATAAGATTTAAATTTAAATTAAAGGGTTAGTTCACCCAAAAATGAAAATTCTGTCATTAATTACTCACCCTCATGTTGTTCCACACCCATAGGACATTTCTTCATCTTCGGACACAAATTAAGATATTTTTGATGAAATATGAGAGCTATACCTCACATCTTTAGTACCTTACTGGAACTTAAAAGTGGTGGTTAAATTGCTGTCAATTGAGGAGTCAGAGAGCTCTCGGATTTCATCAAAAATATCTTAATTTGTGTGAACGAAACGGGTGTGGAACGACATGAGGATGAGTAATTAATGACAGAATTTTCATTTTTTGGTGAACTAACCCTTTAAGTGATACTTTTTTAGAGCTTAGTGGAGCACATTGTTTTGCAGGGGGGCTGTGGCCAGGCTAAATCAAAATATTAAAATAATTAAAATATTCCAATTGTTCTAAAATGTGATTTTCCCCTCCTTATTACACAAATATATAACATATAAAAACTTTTTTTTTTTCCCATTATAGCGAGGTGAGATACATTGCTTATTTTCAAACATTAGTTTACATCGTTCCTCAGTTTAAATGTAGATGTTTTTAGATTTTTTTTTTTTAAACATAGTTCTCATAATTCACATGAAATTCTTACTGTTGATAATTTTGTGCAAAGAGAAAATCTGCTTTATTAAATATATCTAATATACAAATATATCTAATTAATCTATTAATCTAAAAAGCTTTTGCTATGTTTTTGGGGGGCCATACTCCTCTGAAGTTTGGGAAGCTCTGGCTTAATGATTATGTTGCCATCTGCTGGTTGTTTTCATATATGCCACATTTTAGAGGATTTTTTTTTTTTTTTTTTTTAATACTTTAACATCCTGGTTAGAGGCTTAAGTAATAAACCTCTGTAATTAATTCAGCCCAAAACTCTTGACTGCTTGACTAAAAAGAAATTAAAAAGATTCAGGGTAGTTTATTCCTGTCCTTAAGCTACCAAAAAAATATATATGTATAAATCATGGTGTGTTTCTGAATTTTCTATTATAGGTTGACCCTCAATATGCTTATTCTTCAGTGACACATCTCGGCCATGTATTTGATAGATTTACAGCCAGGAAAAATCCCCTTTTGATCCCATGGTAAGAGAGTAGCTTGTGAGCTCTGAGACGAGTGAATTTCTCTTGCTTTACTGGAAGAAACCTGCTTAAGAAAGTACATCATCTGCGTACATAATGTAAAGCCTATGTTCCACATATGAAGCTTCACAAGCAAATTTCAAGCTCTTCCTATAACACTTTTTCCAGAGAATGCAAAAAATCTGCCTCACCCACATTCTGACCATTGGTCAAAATTTTTTTGATATACAGTATGTCTGAGTCTTGTCCACAAGAGGTCACTGTAATCTTTCAGATGCAGACAGGGAATCTTGCTCCATGTTTAAAGATGTGACACAGATGTGCGGTAACAATGTGGTTTCCTCAAGCGATTATGTGGGGCATCAATTTAAGTTTGTATCACCCCGACATTTCTGCAGAGTCATTGCAAGGTCAGCGGCGAAAGATTTAGCTCTACAATTTTGTGTGCTCACACTTGCAACATTTTTTTCCCCAAATTTTTACATATACAGATGTATTAAATCGATCAAACATGTCAGTTAAAGACTTTTAATGTAATTCACACATGATCACGAATTTAGGATAATGTGACAATGAAGACTGGAGTAATGATGCTGAAAATTCAGCTTTGCCATCACAGAAATAAATTACATTTTAAAATATATTAAAATAGACAACAGTTATTTTAAATTGTAATAATATTTCATAATTTTGTACAGTATTTTTTTATCAAATAAATGCAGCCTTGGTAAACATAAGAGACTTCCTTCAAAACATTAAAACACCACACTGACCCCCAAACTTTTGATAAGTAGTGTATATGATGAAAACAAACCAACAAAAGATATTTTTGTGCGTCAAGACAACATTTTTAAAACATCTTACTGAGCCCAAACAGTAGTGTATATAAATAAATATTTACCATCTATTACAACAATAGATATGGTTGCTTTATTGTTTTACATGGGTTAGTTTGACTGATATATCACTCAGTTAAATGTACTGTATAACTTCGTATTACCAACATTTCTTTAAGACAACAGGAAATTACTTAAACACAAATAAACTAGAAATAAATACCTGACTGGTTATATCGGAGGGCATGGGTGATGGGGGTTTGGAGTAGACGTTGGCGTCCTGGGAGATGAAGCCAGAGTCGTGGGAGGAGACGCTGCTGAGGCGGTGTGCAGCGGTTGTTAGCGGTTGGGCCAGGCTGCGGTAGCGACAGGACGAACTGGGTGAGTGAGTCTGAGAGCCACCAGAGGATCGAGAGGCACTACTATGGGCGCTGTTTACACTGCTGCAGGGGCAAGGGAAAGTGCGACAGGGCAGAGGACCAGGGTACAAGGGTGGGGTACGGAGGGTCAAATATGGGCAGGTTATATGCCGATAAGTGTGAACCACACCCACAAGATCAGAATGAGCATGAGAGGGTTTTACAGGATGACAGGAACATGATTGACAGATAAAGTCAAACATTTTGTAAAGATTGATGTAAAGAAAAAATTACGTAATAATGACATTTAAATGAACAAATGTTTGAGAAAAAAGTTGTTGGTGAAAAGGAGATGGAGGAACAAAGGTCTCAAGCAGGGGTTGATGGGTAAGGATGGAGGTCGGGGTGGGGGGCAGAGGGAGAACATATGTAAGACAAAGTTTGACAGGTGTGACACAGGGGGCCTAGTATGGAGATTGAAGGCTGTGTTCAGATGTGTCGGCGCTTTGCAGCCGACACACTTGAATCAACCCCCATGACTCCATGCGAGGCGGCACACACAAACAGGTACTAAATGATACTATTATAAAACGAAGCTGTAATTGGCCCTGGAGCCAAAGCAAAACGCTAATGGTCTAATCAAAAACTCTAAAGGGACTGGTTATGTAAAAGTGATCTTGAAATGCTTTCACTTCTTTCTGAAATAATTGTTTCATCATATTCCGGGTTAAAACAGGAATATTAGACAGATTCTGCTAATGGGGTTTCAAATGTATTTAACCTGGAATATTTATTTAAAAGAGTACAGCACTGAAGTTACGCTAGTGAATTAGAAAACTAATAAAATCATGTTAAACAAGCTACTTTAGTCTAATTTGTTAATTGTAATCACAAGGACTCAATGGATGAATAACATGAATCAATAAGCATTAAACTGTGTCAGTTGAAAGCAAGGCTTTTACAGGAATACAAAATAACATTTGAATGACCGCAGTGCTCTGACTCTTGCGACTAATGTGCAGTCAGGGGGTTACATGTGATGTCAACATAGAGGGAGATTGTGTAGCGCAGCAGTAGTAGCATCAGCAACCCCCCCCCCCAGCAGGGTAGTTACAAGTATAAGCTTCCATATTTTGTGGTAAACTTTACTGTCATTTTGCAACAAACAGCAATTTTCAAAGCAATTACAACAATGAAAAGCCGAGCAACATAGTACACAGCACAAGCAACAAATCCATCCAGCAGAAAAAAAAAGGCTAATAAGCATAAATAAAGATTTAATAAGTGTGCTAACATCACTGTCTCTCTTTATTTCTTTATCAATCTTGATCTCACCTGCACATGCTGCTTTTCCTGGAGCCGGAGCTGCTGGGAGAGGAGGGGGGAGTCTGGTAGGACCAAGAGTAATCAGAACCCTTAAGGTCTTTTATTACCTGAAAGAAAGAAACATAATGTTAATGTCTTACTATGGTTTGTTTCTGTAAAGCACTGTACATGCTACATGATGACTGAAGTATATAAGGAGCATGTGCACCTGCTCGCTGGCTGGGGGCAGTTTGTGGGGGTCTGAGGTTAACACGGTGAGGTCATCAATAATGGCCTGGAGATGAGTGATCTCTCCCAACATGGCAATCTCTCCATTCTGACAAGGGCAAAGAACCAGTTAATTTAGATGTTATCATTTTTAGATTACCTTTTTTCAATGCATAATGCCATTCAAATGACAGACAATAACACGTTCTAAGAGCATATGTTTTTTTTTTTCTTTTCTTGTGAATATTCACCCAAAAATGACAATTCTGTCATCAATTACCCCCCTCAAGTTGTTCCAAATAAATTCAAATAAAAAGGAAGAATGTTTGTAACCAAGCAGATCTTAAGCAGATGTTTGTAACCAAGCTCTTCCTTTGTGTACAGCAGAAAAAAGAAATTTATATAGGTTTGGAACAACTTGAGGGAGAGTAAATGATGACAATTTTAATTTTTGGGTGAACTATCCCTTTAAGACAGGTTCTTCATTACCATTGTCATATACAATATAGCAAGCAAAATGTTTATGAAATGTTTACGCTTTACATTTCAAAAGAAAATCTTTTGATTTATTGTTTATTTATATAAGTTTTGTAGATAAATTTAATTATAAAAAAGAATGTTGTGTTTATGTATGTATGAATTCCTTTACAAAAATCTAAAATTATATTTATTACTAAGTAAATAGTTATTATATGTCCATCATACACTACCGTTCAAAAAAATTTCAGAATTCTGAAAAAAATTGCCACGGTTTCCACAATATTAAGCAACACAAACTGCTTATTTATTTATTTTTTTTAAACTACTGTATTTTTATCAAATAAATGCAGCCTTGCTGAGACTTTTTTCAAAAACATTGAAACATTATTATTATTAAATGGTACTGCATTTACAATTAAAAATCCAAAATGTGAACTTCATTAACTAAATAAATGTCCTTCACATAAAGGGATTTCCTCAAAACAAGCTTTATTTCACCAAGTAAACTGAGGATGAAATTAAATGCACTCTCAAATCTAAAATCTCAAGTTCTCTTATTGAGCGGAGCAGCTGTACAGCTCATGTAAGTGACGTTGAGGTGGGCTGTACCACTACAGGCTGCAGGAAGCTGATGAAGGTACAGAAGCGTCCTCTCTCCTCCACTAGAGCACGCCGCACCGCCTGCTTCTCTGTCTCCTCCATCAGCAGGTACATGTCATTCACATCCTGCATGGCACTGTCCAGCTGAGGCTGAAGGTCCCCCCGGCCTAAAGGGGGCGTCAGAGAGCATAACAGAAAAGAAGGGAAGGAAGACAGGGAGAGGGATGAAAAAAGGTGGAGAATGGACAGAATGAAAAACGGCCAGTATCAGACAACATAGAAAGTCAAATGGAAAAATAAGAAGATTGTAAAGGACAATCAGAAGAAAAAAGTGACACAAGAGGGAATACAGCATTAGAACATGAGGATAATTCTCTCTTCCAGCCTCCAACAATACAGGCATAATGTGAACACAGAACAAAACGAACTACTCCGACTAGCACCTACACAACAGATGGAGACAGATGGTTCTGAACTCTGCGATCGAACATCTTCTACACTTAATGAAACACATGGAACCTCCCAGAAGAAGTTAGAAGGTTAACTCATGCAGGCTAGATTGTTAGAGATGGTCGTGACCTTTGCTAAGGAAGCAAAGTCAGTTATCCGCAGTAGAACTGCTTCCAGGAACACAAGCAGCATGCATGCTGGGACGGCATCAGCAAAATCATGCACAAAGCAAACCCTCAGGTGTTATTATGGGAGAAATCACTTGTTGTAAGTTGTCAAGCCAAAATGTCATGTGGTGTTAAATCCGACGGCCACAGAACTGTCTGCAGACGTGAGTGGGTCTTTTTTCGGGTTGAGGCCGAGTTAAAGGGCCATGCAGAGAAACGAGTGAGAAGAATCTAAGTGAGCTACAGCTTTGCATGGAAAAACATACTTACCCTGTAGTTCTATAGAGGGAGAGTAGATGAAAAAGAGAGAGAACACAACACGGAGGGAATCCAAGAGAGGGTAAAGAACAGAGAGAAAGAGATACAGAGAAAGAGAGGAGGGAGAGCACTGTGTTAGGGTTAGTATTAGGAAGCAATTCAGCTCATTTTACGGCCAAATTGTTTCAGAAAAGCCAAACCACCACAGCAAATCGAATCAAAACAAAATTCAAAAAACAGCCAAAAATGTAAGATTTAATGAGCAATGGATCCAGAAGGAATTCAAATAGGTAGTCTTATCAAACTGAATGGTCTTAGAAGGAATGAGATGCTGAACTTGTAACAAAATAATAAAAGGGAGCTTTTCCTTTAACACTGGACTCTTCCTAGTAACACACAGGATTGTCAGCCTATCTTCAAAAGCAGAAATTATTGGCTGCTGGGATATGAACACGAACTGCTTAGCAAATGAGGTGAGAGTTGCACTTCTGCATTTAAGCCAGCAGAGGGGGTTGCTTACATTACAGAGGATTGTTTGCCTGCTATAAAGGGATCGGTAATTTCACCAAGCGCATTGGCATTGTGCACTCTGTGCAGTCTATGCGGCTTTAAAAACAGCTCCGAGATTCAACTGTCCATCATAAACCATTAGAGCCACTAAAAACACAGTGAACGCTGATGGCATCCAAACAGCTGGTTGTTCTGAACGTCAAATAAAACAGCCGGTTTTGACCTTGAGGTAATGTCCTTGAGTTATTCCCAACATTTTTCTGCTTTGCAATAGGGCAATGTTATGTAATATTGATCTGATCCATCAGGTTCACTGACATTAAAACACTGGTATGCTAGTGTGTTGTTTGTTTGTGTGACAATATTTCACAGAATCAACTGACCAATTTTTTTGTCATGCTGTAAATTTCTTAGTGGAAAGAAGGTGTTACCTTTCTTGGCTTTTTTCTGTAATTTCATGGTGTCCGAAGATTTTTTCTTTATTTCATGACGAGACCGTTTGTACTCTGTGAAAATGAAAGTGTGTGAAAATTTGTGTTGTCTACTTTTTAAGAACTGACATAGTTGTCCATATGGACAAAAAAAGTGCTTAGTCACCTTTGGCATGGTCCTTGTCCAGTTGATTGGCTGTCTTCTTCCAGTCTTCAATGCGGTCCTGTAGAGGAGTGATCAGGCTCTCCATCAAAGCACTGAGAGCAATGGAGAGAGGATCATGTTCTCAACCGTTCATAGCCGAGTCAGAGGTTCTCATTAACAAACATTAACAAGGAAACATCATCAACCCTGTGGGGGGGTCAAACCATGCAAAATGAAAGCTTTGGTACAATGTGGCTTAAAGTCTGAGGCCACCATTCATTAGTTTATCAGAGGGAATTGTCTGCAGATGTCCACTAATAAAGTGTGAAACGTATGTGTATTTGTGTTCTCTTGCCATGCTAGTGTCATACTGGCATGTAGACTTTGAGAGTGAGTCTGTGATTAAAGTGTGCAAAATAAAATAAAATAAAATAAAAGACTGATTTACTGATTTGGGTTGAAATTAATGTTAGAAAAAAAATATTTGACCACGAAATGCCATAATAAACCAATCAGAATTTAATATTCCAGATGACTTATGATAATGCTGCTTAATAGACACCACTGTTGTAGCTTCACATATGATTATATGAAATCTTTTGGCCCTTGTTCGTGCTCTAGTATGTTCTTGTGTTGTGTATAATCATATGTATATGTGTTGTATATAGACTTTTAAACTATAACACAAAGGATGTAGTTAACAGAAGGAGTGTGGTCGTACTTAGTAAAATGGCGTAGTTTCGCCTCAATGCTGCGATGCCTCATACACATGCGGGTCAGCGCTGATCCGATATCCCTGGTGGCACCTACAGAATGCACAAGTGAAAGAAAGCCTGTCAGAACAATGCTGAAATTATTACACTGAAATTACTGCACCTTTATACGCTGCACTTTGATCACGACCATCAAGTGTACAACTTCATGACAACTCTCAGATTAGTTTTAGCATAATTCCTGTAGCAGGTGGAGCTGGGGGAGGAGGAGGGTTTCAGAGAAACTCTGACAGCGCATTGCAGGACTAGCTTACAGCAAACAATGAACCAGACTATTTAAATGTTAAATGTTTCACTGGCTGCAGGATCAGCAGAGGCCAATCAGCTTGTGCCATGCAGTGACTGCTTGTATTTAATAGACCTATCAGCCTGCGCCCTCTAGAGTTTCAGGACTGAATTAGATGTATATCATAAACATGAACCACAGTAATTTATGCTCACTGCAGTCCAAATAGAGTGGTTTAATTTATCAGATTCCCCAAAGTGTGTGTGTAACCTGTAGCTACAGTATAAATTAGGCTATTTTTAGTAGCAGTTTGTGGAAAAAAAAAAAAAAAACGTTTGGAAAATCCTGACCCCAGTATTTATAAGAGTCAGTGTGCTTTCTTCCAAAGAAGGTGGCCTGGACAGCTATTATTTTCCTGAAGTGTTTAAGATGTCAAACTGAATTGTTGAAATGAGAAGTCTGTAAGTGTTGCCTGGAACCACACCAGCCTTTTAGATTTAACTGTACCGTGACCTTCAAAATAGGATACAAATTATTTACAATATAAGAACATTGTATTTCATATGACTGTCACAACACAATATGAAAAAAGAAAGAAAACAACTTTGAAGATGAAATGCCATGTCATTGTATCAATAAACAATAAAGGCTTATGTTTCTCTGTTACCGGGGTGGCTGCGGGGAATGATTTACTCGTCTATTCTCTGCATCAGTATTTTCAGCTTATTCTAAGGGTGATGAAACCTACATTCCAGCATTAAATCCTGGTCTTTGCTGACCTCAGATCTCCAGTACCAGAGGAATGAGATTCAGCCAGATTAGAGCAGTTCAGTAATCTAGGCCTTACATGGTTAATCTAGGCCTGTCAAAGAGGCACAAACCCTAACAAATCAACTCTGACCCTCAAAAGTTAAAAGATGTGCCTTGAACATTGGGTTGAAGAGCAATCTATTTTTTACCATTTATGGAAAATGATATAGACCTATTTGTATATCTTACTGGTATTTATTATGTATTTAATAATTATTTCTGCCCATATTTATGTTAAGGTGAGACACTGCAAGTAAATAGGGTAAAAAAAAAAAAGCCTAACTAATAGTTATCACCACTTCCCCAGTGGATTGATTACAATAAGAATTGCAAACATTTTTGCAAAATGTTATATTTAAATATGCAAATGAGGCATTGTTTACTTAAAAATGCACTAATTTGCATAAAATTGTAGTACAAAAATCTGAACATTGGATGAAGTCAGGTTCAGAATTCTTGTTTCATTTTTTTTGACATATTAGAGTCAAAGGTTTTTACAGAGGGATTTTAGGTATCTCTTTTTATCACTCCATAATGCAGAAAATACTGTGAACAGTCAGAAAAAAATAGACTTTCACAATTTTTCTTTGAAATAAAATGTTGTATATAATCTGGCAAATTATATATGAACAAATCCCTCTGTAAAAACCCTTCAGAATATAGATAGGAATAAAACTGTGAAGTTTGGTTTATGTAAGTGCTTCTGAAGTGGAGATATATGGCTCAGTGTAGGAGAAAAAACTCATTTTGAGAAAACGGCCTTTAAAAATATGTATTGTAATGGAAATCTATAGTCACAAACAGATAAAGTGCCAAAAATGAATGCTTAAAGGTGGATTTCGGATGTTTTCTTACCACTAGTCTGAAAAAAAAAGCCAAAAAGCCCAAAATCTCAAAATCGTTTTAGCGTTTCAGCATTTTAGCCAGTTGCATCTCGCCTTAAACAAATAATTAAGAGATAATTTTAAGCAATTTTATTACTTTAATTTCTCTTTCATATCTCAAGAGACTAATTTGGTTCTTATTTATGTTTCTTAAGTATCCACACTGTCTCAGATGTTTCTCCTACAATTTCTGGGGAGAGATAAAGTCATAATTGAGGCTTGAATTAAATTGTTGACAATTGAGAGTATAGGGATATTAAATGAATGTGAATACCATAGCTCAGATTGTTTGGTTTTGGAAGAATTTGATGAGAAACATTTGAGTTAATACTGAAACGCCAGACTCTTATTGCAGAAGTTAGTGTCTTGACAAATGTGACCCTGGACCACAAAACCAGTCATAAGTCGCACGGGTATATTTATAGCAATAGCCAACAATACATTGTATGGGTCAAAATTATCGATTTTTCTTTTATGCCAAAAATCATTAGGATATTAAGTAAAGATCATGTTCCATGAGGATATTTTGTAAATTTCCTACCGTAAATATATCAAAAATGTATTTTTGTGAGTGGATATGCATTGCTAAGGACTTCATTTGGACAACTTTAAAGGCGATTTTCTCAATATTTAGATTTTTTTGCACCCTCAGATTCCAGATTTTCAAACAGTTGTATCAAATATTGTCCTATCATAACAAACCATACATCAATGAAAAGCTTATTTATTCAGCTTTCAGGTGATGTATAAATCTCCATTTCATAAAATTGACCCTTATGACTGGTTTTGTGGTCCAGGGTCACAAATATGAGAATAATTTGAGACATTGTTGAGATCTTTTGACACACTTTTGACTAGGGATGTTCGCAACGACTAATTTCATTACTGTTTAAACGGAAATTTTGCAACCGACTAGTCGACTAATCTAACCCTGCCCAATTTGAAAAAAGAACTGAGTCAAATCAACTGAGTCAAAAGGCAGCGCAGGACCAATAAGTTTAAACCTAATGGCTTATTATAAACAGATTTCCTCAAATAAAAGTTAGTCCACATAAGTCAGTGCGTTAAGGTATTGTTGTTCATTACCACGGCAACTGCTTGAGTGTCCAGGTATGAACGCGCTTCTTGTGTATGAAAATGATTTGTACACATGACGGGCGGCAAAAATCGCAAGAAAAACTCTATGTGTACTGACAACTACATTATTTAACTGTATTTACTTAGTTAGGATGTTGATATAGTAGTTTCATTCATAATGTTTCTCCTTTAATCCGATAAAAACTTTCATACCATATAACCGGTAGTATAACAAGCCTATACTAGTTTGACATGACATTGAAGAAAACGAAAAAGTTTTGTGTAGGCTTTTAAAATACTCCCTCACCTTGCTCATCTTCCAAGTGGACATTTCTCTGAACCCGCCGCGTGCGCAACTGAGAAAACCAACACATGCTAAATCTGAGGTACAATTAAATGATTTTGTTTTCTGCTGCAGATATACACTTTTATAAATAATATACTAATTTCTATATGTAACATTAACATGAATGTAATTTAAACGTAGCCTTTGTAAAAATATAAAGCAAAACATTAAAAGGGCAAAAAAAAAAAAAAAAAAAAAAGTAACATGTAAACGACTAGTGTTTTCCAAGTCGACTAGCAGCAGCAGTATCGTTTAATCGACTAACGTTCGTCGGCTAGTCTCGCACATCCCTACTTTTGACACACTAGAGGAGACATATGATTCTTCATATCAGTTTAATCTCATTGCTGTCTATGAGAAACAACTGAGATTTAAGTTATGTTTATATCTATAGATGATTTGGCAAAATCACAACAACATAGCATTGACATGCCTTTGTCTCATATTGCCATTATCTATTGCCAACTATCTATTGCCATTTTGCTATAGCAGTAATGTGTTCACTAACATAGATTTTCTACATGGCTGCTCTGAGCGCACTGAGTTAAACATGCATGCATGCCGACACACACACACACACACACACACACACACACAGGTTTGTTTTTGTGAATTGTGGGGACATTCCATAGGCGTAATGGTTTTTATACTGTACAAACCGTATTTTCTATCGCCCTACACTACCCCTACCTCTAAACCTACCCATCACAGGAAACTGTGCACATTTTTACTTTCTCACAAAAACTCATTCTGTATGATTTAGAAGCCTTTTGAAAAATGGGGACATGGGGTAATGTCCTCATAAGTCACCCTCACCCTAAAGTCACCCTCTCCTTGTAATACCTATGTCATACCCATGTCATTATACAAATTTGTGTCCTGATGTGTCACAAAAATGCACACACACACACACACACACACACACACACACACACACACACACACACTCTAAAGGGCAAACATGCATACCAACACAGTGTTTCTCCAATGAGAGCCTCCAGTAAGCCACGAGAGAAGCTCCATTCATAATTAACACATTCCTGCCTCGTGCCTCCTGTTCTACCCAGCAACCATTCATTAATCCATCCCACAAACACACACAGCAGAGTGAGATGATACAGTGTCTAATGTCAAAGTGTCACCATACCTAAAGATAGTGAGAGAAAATTACGAAAGACAAAAACCAGGAATGAGAAAGCGTGAGAATGGAAAGAGCAAGTGAGGTTGCACATTTTAATTGCTTCTAAATTAGTTTGTGTCTGTTGGCAGCAGCGACATGAGATGTTTTTCTGTTTGTTTTTTACCTTCCACTACATCCAAAAACAAACAACCAAAAAAAAAGTTGGCATTAAATTAAATTTCTAAATTAATGTTATTGATTTTCTTGTGAATGATTCATCCTTGCATGTTACTTTTTTTTTCCATCTTCCAGTGAAAACATCAGACTTCTCTATGGTGACGTATGCCCAACTTCTCCAATCATTTAGTCCGCTTAAACTCTGCACTGATCATCTGCAAGCTCGCATTCACATCAGCCTCCTTCCTATCAACAACCAATGGATAGAAAAATCTTATGATACTTCTGTTTCTTTGCGACTTTAACGTAAAGAGAGACAGCTAACATCTGGCTAATGCTATAAGTCCTCCCTGCGCATGATCAGTTCTCCCAATGAGTGTCTGTCGCAAACCTTTTCAGAGAAAATATCAGACTAAAATGTCTCTGATGGCCACTTGAGAATGTCCGGCTCAGCGTATGCTCTGAAGCAGTGTACTGTTGTTACCGCAGTAATCTGTACAGAGTGGCAGAATTCACACAGTGCTGTCGCCTCCATCTGTTACAGCAGCCTGTGTTTACTGTTGGCCTCATCGCTAAGACCCACACTGCCACACTAGCCCCCACATATTGATTTTTCTCATGACATTTAGTCACCACAATGTGAAAATGACCATCCTGGGGAAAGATGAGTGGAAAGCGTTGACAAACAGGTGGACTGTTGTAAAAGAGTGGATGAATTCATCATCTTCCTCATGAAAGATTGTATTTCACTAATCACTCTCTCAGTGCCCTTACCAAGTCTAAAATTTTCATGAAAGCATTATCAATACAATGAATAAATCAATATAAATGTAATGTTTCATAACAACTCAATGCATGAAAGCCATAAAATACGGGCACTATTTTTTATTCATCAAAGAATCCTGAAAAAATGTGTATCAAGGTTTTCACAAAAATATAAAGCAGCAAAACTGTTTTCAACAATGATTATAATTAGAAATGTTTCTTGACTGGCAAATCAGCATATTATAATGATTTCTGAAAGATTGTGTGACAATGAAGACTGGAGTAATGATGCTGAATATTCAGCTTTGGCATCACAGAAATAAATTACATTTGAAAATATATTAAGACAGAAAACAGTCACACTTTAGTTTAGGGTCCAGTTCTCACTATTAACTAACTATTAACTACGCCTCAATAAACTCTTAAAGGTGGGGTGTAATGCTATTTCATGCATTCTGACTTATTTACACTGTTAAAGAGTTGCATTCTCATGCTAAACATGGCCAAAGTTTCATAACACGAGTTGGACGTATGACAGAGTATTTCTGTGCCAAATATACTACTTCCGGTTGTGGACATGGTTCTGCGATTTTTTTTTTTTTTGAGTATGGCCTGTATCACGTCATAAAGGACGGAATTCTTTGTACAGGCACTTCTCCCTGATAAGCGTGCACACACACATCACCCAAAGCAAGAGCAAGAGCACGTCCATCAACGCGCTTCATTCGGGATACGGAAGCCGAGAGGTTTTTCAACAATGGCTGTGTCCCAATTCAGGAGCTGCACCCTTCGAAGGCCGCATTTGAAGGCTGCATATATCGAGGCAGTCTCATTTAAGAAAAATAACGGTTAGATTGCAAAGTAAGAAAGAAATTACAGTATTTTACACCTCACAATGAATATCAGTCAATTTTATTAGGGTTACTTTTCTTAAATATGACATCCTTGATGATGTATGCAGCCTTCAGATGTGACCTCCAGAGAACGCAGCCTCCGAAATCGCAGCTCCTGTCAACAAAGGAGTGTGTTTTTGGTTGTGAGGGAAAGATTAACTTTTTCAGCTTCCCAAAGAACCCAGCGTTAAAGGAACAGTGGATGAAGTTTGTTTTTCCAGGGTAGCAACGGAGTTGTGCACATATGTTTGTTTGTTCCCGAGATTTCGGTGATGAATGCTTTGTAAACAAGTCCCAGTTCGGTGCTGGATTTGCAGATCGCGGGTGGTGAGTAAAGCTGCATCAGTCTTTGTCTATGTTTTGTTGGCAATCGGCGTGCAAGTGCATATAATGTAAACAACACAAACGTTTTTGTTCCCTTTTTATTTATAATGATGTCGCAGCTTGCAGACGATCTCTACGCAAAAGCTGCGCGCACTCGTGACTCTTTAGCTCCGCCCACAGCACTGACGGCAGGCACGCCTCCAGGAGCTCGGCTTTTTTCGGAAAGACTCGGTACAGTGTATCTATCTTTTATAAATATGAAAAAACTAAAGACTTTTCGGAGATATGAAGGATGCAATATTACTCTATATGTACTCAAGATTAACATGAGATTGGCAGAAACTGTGTGTGATTCTAAAATTCTATATGATACCAATTCCAATGCATCCCTACCATCATACTGGTGCATCATAACCCATACTGCCCACCAAAATCACTCTTCTGGTTGTGCGCTCCATATACACCAAAAGTTATTCACAACAGAATATTTGCTCACTCGCCAACACCTGATAATAACTGTGTGTGTTTATGTGTCAGCGTGTACTGTATGATCATCTTCCATCATTTTACATCTGAGACAAAAATGGATGAGATCTGCCTTTTGGGAATTCCTTCTGTGGCTTCTGGACTTAATTGAATAGAGTAACTGGATAAACAAGGCCATTTACTTGGCTGACGACCAGCAGAAAGGCATACAGAGCACTTACACAAGAGAGAGAGAGAGACACTGGCAGGTCTATACTGTTTCTGAAAAAGCTGACGTACAGGTGCATTTACTCAACGCCATCATCGTTAATCTTGACTTGCCATCTCGCTACAAACAAAGCGAATCTGAAATTGATAACAGTCAATGCATGAAAAATCAACTAACATAAGGATGAATACAGAACAATGCTGAATCTACATGCTAAATGCAAATAAATATATATATATATATATATATATATATATATATATATATATATATCCATATATAGTTAAAAAAGCTAAATATTAGCAAAATATTAATAACATGGTAGCTCTAAAAGAGAAAAATTAGGCCAACACAAACAGGCTGTGCGCTTATAGACCATAAAACATTCACATAAAAACATTCAGCCTATGTCACTCATATTAATAATTTTGTATGTGCCATTTTTTATTTGTACAATAAACAATAATGGTACAGCACTGGTTCACTGCTTGTTGTCCAATGCAAAATTTAGGTCATCAAAAGCAGTTGAGCACCAGTGCCATTGAATAGACAATAAAAAGCAGCAGATGTACTGAGCCATATACAGTAAATGAATGAAAAGAGAAACATGTAACAGCTCTGCTAATATTCAAGTATTGCGATAAGTGTTTTCACTTAATCTATGGGCAGTTGGGTAGTTTCTACTGTCCAGTCTCTCTGCTATTTCCAGGGCAACAGATGGTGAGTGAGACATGTAGAGCAGGGCAGCTCTCAGGACAGACAGACCAGTGAGTGCTGCAAAAATCAGTCAGTCTGTGCAGAATGATGGGACAGATGCCGCCATGACAAGGCACTGTGCTGCTCTCCAGGAATCATCTATTGCTGCAGAAGCCTTCTTCTTTTAAATTATGTTGAAATCATTTGACATTTTGAAAGTTTTGACCATTTTGGAATGTTCACTAGATATAATACTTTATATAAAAGAAAAAAACAAAAAACAAAACAATATTCAACAAAAGAGCCAACACTCTCTCATAGCAATTCGGAAGTATTTTTTTTTTAAATTTTAACGAATTTGTATGAATTCATACAATCTCATTTGTACATTTTCGTACAATTTAGTTACTAAGGGTTCGGTTTAGGGTGGACCTTCATGCTTCATGATGATTTCATACAAATTCATTCAAATTTGCCAACAATTCTCCAAAATGTAAAATAGTTCAGGTTCATGGCTGATACAGATAAACTGATAAATATTTTCATGTTATGGCCAATAAACGATAAATGCTATACATTACATATACATAAAAACTTCTATACTATTTTGCCTAAATAAATGAAAAATAAAACACTAAATACTAAAATAATTTGTTTTAAACACTACAAGTAAATTTTGGCATCACACCATTATAATGTACAGTATAAAAAAAAAATCATATAATGAAATACCATCACTGTGGTTTCCACCACAGTATGGGCTTTAAAGGAAATGTTAGAATATGCATTAAAAGTGATTTTATCACATCTTTCTCCACCTGTATCTTTCTTTCCTTCCTCTCCCTCCTGTCAATGTCCTCACTACCCAACCCCGCACCTCCCCTTTCCTAGAAGTAATTCAGACATCCCTTTTTTCTCCGTCATGAGACCTGATGATGTGTGGCGCATGTTGCCTCATGACTCCCTGTTGAGCTGCTGAACATGAAAGTCTGTCAGAGAGACTTCAGCCTGCAGGGCCTCAAACCCCCACACAGACCAGCCTTCACCTCTCCAGAACATTCCTGCCCTCATTTAACCAGACCTAACCTTTGACGTACAATATTTTTGCAGATAGTTACACTCAGTCAGCAGGAATTCTGACAGATATTATACTGTAATAATCATGAACAGGTCTCTACTATAAATCAAGGTCACTTCATACTGACACTTTACTAGAATATAGGGATGTAACGATGCATCCGGGACAGGTTGAAAATCGATTAAAACATGTGACGATTCAAGTCGGTTGAGATGATTAATGAATCGCGATACATTTGGCCGCCATTTTTATAAAATTGTCTTTGAACTTCCGTTTTTGAGGTAGCTCTGTACATTTCTATGGCATTGCTGTCAAAGAATAATTAGATGGTTAAGTGGATTTACCTGTTGTAAAGTTAATGAAAGTTATCATGAGCATTGTTATGTTTAAAGCAGATGTCTTAACAAATGTCAGTAGACCGAGAAGATTTTAAAACGAGCAGTTCATTCATAAATACGTAAGATCGCTGTGGAAATACAAACCGGAAGTCAAAAGACAACGAGCGCAGCGCTGAAAAGGGGCGGAGCTACATAGGTCTGAGGGGAACTGACTGGGTTCAGAAAAGTTTAGACGGTATTTTTTTTTCATCTTACTTCCGTACAATGCATTTAAAAGTAGTTTTAGCGCACAGCCTTGCCTTGTTTACAGTGGTAACCATGGAAGCGCTGTATTGCCGCTGTTCCATAAGCGCCACCTGCTGTCAAGACAGTGAATTTGCGTTCTCATGCAGCCCGTCTGCTGTTATAAAGTTTTATAGCATAATTTCACAAAGCTAAAGTCTGAACATTGTGTTTTTGCTTCAGTGTTAAAAATTATAAAATCTAATTTAAATTAAAAACTGCTCATGCTGCATGTATGTAGCATCTTTGTTGGGATCATGATTAAAATGCAGTGGTTGCCTCTAATTTTAAATGGCTACAAATAGTTCAGCCTGTAATAGATCAAATAAACATCTTGTTCATGTACTCATATGAAGAGATTTCTTTTATTAGTATTATTTATTTATTTGATTTAGGATTTGTTTTAAAATTTCAATTTAGTAACAAAAAAAAAAACAAAAAAAAAAAACAATGACAACAACAACAACAACAGCAAAAATAAACACAATTCCAGTAGTACTTAAATACACACACATTTTTTAAATTTCAGTGCTTAAATACACACATGCAAGGTAACAAATGGCCTTTATTTTACATTAATATTATTATTAGAGCGTCAAATCAATTCAGTCATTCAGTGAGGGAGAACTGAGCTTATAAGTCACAAATTTTTCATGAATCAGTTAACCTCAATGAGGCAATGATGCTATCATCATTTCCACTTTCTCTCTGAGTCATACACAAGTGTTTCCTTTGCCTTGCTCCTATGGCTTTATGCCCTTCATGCTTTGCCATAGCAACAGGAGACATGAAATCCACTGAAGGATTTGTGCCCGCCAAATTTCTTCTCTCTGCACCATTCATATAATATAGCCATGCTCTCAAACAAACACACATACTCAAGGTTTCATTGTTTTACAACTTGCATGAACATACTCATACTTTATGTATTCAACTCGCACGAGAAAATAATAATGGGGCTTTTTAAAAGTAATTTACACTGAACACAGACAATGATCAGAAGTGATTATAAGTATGATTCTGTTTGTTTATGGAAGAAAGAAAGAAAGAAATTCTTGAGAACAGTATGAGTTAATGTAGAGACACTAGTACAGACTCAAATACAGGCCACATTAAGAATTATAGATAATGAAGAACTGGTTCCCAAAGGTCAGATGGGGTATAGTGAGGGCTTGTTTGTTTGTATGTATATATACAGTAAGCTCAGTAGTGTAAACCACACAAGCTGGCCTAGTTCTCAGGCCAGTCTGTGTCTCTTTGCATCAGACATTCTTGGACATCTAGAGAGAACCCTGATTACACAAAATCTACAAGAAAATACAGTAACAAAAATAAAACACAGAAACAATAATACTCCAAAAAAAAAGGGGGAAAAAAAAAAGGATATTCTCTGGTGCTGCACATGTGGCGGTCAAAAATGACCAAAATGTTTTGTTTTTGTTTTTGTTTTTTTCAATGAAATTAATGTACTATTTTAGCTCGATAAAGTTTTTTATTTAATATTTGTATTTTAAAGGGATTTTATGGTAATAAATTATATTTATGGAATAGTTACGATCCATCTATTAACTGTTAATCACTTTTTTTTGTCAAATATTTTTTGGAGCAAACTTAAGTTTAGACTTAAGTTTGGTCTCTTTTTAAAGAAGACACTTGGCAGATTATTGCTGAAGTGAAAAAATGCTAAAAAAATAAAATAAAAAAAAAGTTGTATAAGTTTAAGTGTAAAAATGCATAAAAATCCTGTTTTATAATTGTATATGAAATATATATTTTCCAAAACATGTTTTCTCTAAAACTGTGAGAAAATCAAGGCCATAAATCTAAACAAGTTGTGTTCCAAATTTGAGGTTGATATCTCAAATAATGAGCTTTCAATTAAGATTTTGTACCAAATGTTTCCACTGGATGAAATTCACTTCCCATTCATTTCCAATGTGGTCAGGACCATTTAACCTTTTTGAATCATCTCCATGATTTGTGTTTGTGTGTGTTCACATAGCAAGTGCCAAAACCTTAACCAAGTTTTGTACCATTCCGATTAAGTAAAAAATTCTAAAAAAACAAAACTTAAAATTTTTCGGCCAAAAATGACAGAACAGCACCGGGTTAAGTAAACATAATATAACATAACTGACATGTAGAGATCTTCGGCGTTTGATGCCTGTGTGCAGGTCATTCCATAGATCAGAGGATGGGGTCGAGGACTGAATTTTGCACACTGCTAACAAGGTGTCAACCAAATTTCATATTAAAGCCACTCGTTAATTTGTTTTGTATCCCATAACCGAGGCAAATTCATTTCCTTAGGCAGTACTGCCAAAATCAGTCTGAGAACAAAAGATTCATTTCAGGCAATCTAGTGTGCCAGGGTTGGGGGTGTTAACATTATTGCGAGACATCCAAGTGAGACTGAAGACAGGATAAAACACTGAAGCATGTTAAAATCATAATTTTCATCTTGTTTTCTTGTAAAAAAGTATCTTGACATGCTTAAAGCAAGACAATATAATATAAGAAGCAAAAGTATCGAAGATAATAATTCTTATCATAAATGTTTCTTGAATTAGGTTTATTTTAGGTTTACTTAGGATCACTTGTGCAGTTATTGTAAAAGAGGCATGAATACACTACATACAATTAAACAACAGTACTGTGCTGTTTAAGGGTGCATTGCTGAACCAAAGAAAAGCCAACATGAAGAAAGAGAAAGACAACAAACGATGACTGCAGCAGCACATGAAAAAGCATAATTCATGCAAGCGATTCCCCTCTCAGTATGCGCCTGTACCTCAGAGCTTCTGCCCCCAAAAACTGCTTCTGATTAGACTGAGACGCTCAGAAAGCACAGCATAGAGAATCACTGACAATTACTGACACAGAAATCTGCGTCAAACCTGACAGCACATGAATTTCATCAAATAAAGAAAAGGGGGAGTACATGCATAAAACATGAAATGAAAAGACTGTTGAGACAGTTGGGTAAGGAATCGGGGACGATTTGACCCAATTTGCATTGATAATCATTCATAATCAGTAACCCAACAGTACTGGAATGGGAATGTGGATGTGAAAGAGCATGTATGAGCATAAAAGCTCCAGCTCTTGCAAGTAAAGAAATTAAGAAATAAATGATGTAATTTTACTGTACAGTAAAATAATTAATATACTTACTATGAAATTCTTACAGTGCAGTTGTATCACAATTGTATATATTTCTATCTTAGATAATAATAATTATTATTATTATTTCTACTACTTTCTACTACTACTACTACTATCTCTAATCTTATTATTATTATTATTATTATTATTATTATTATCATCATCATCATCATTATATTTCAGTTGTTTGGCTTCCTAAAAACACCAGTGTGAATGTAATGTGGACTGAGAAAATCTTGCAACTGAAAAGAGGTTTGAGTCCACTTTAAAGTTCAGGTACAAATCAATGCAAAACATTTTTATTCTGTTTAATTTGGTTAATGAAAAGGGGTTGGAGCTCTTAATTTTGCTCTCAAAGTGCACCAGATTGGATTTAACTTTAAAATGTGCAAAATTATTTAACAGCCCAGCTTGTTCAGTCAAACACATAACCCCACCTAATTACCCTCATCCATCCCCAGCTCCACCTTTCGTCTAGTCAGGATTTGTCCTTCTGATTCCCCTTCGAATCAGACTACAAATATGTTGTACATTAAATTTGAACATTAATGATATCTGCACGCCTTTATATTGGTTCTGTTCTGTTTACCCTAATGGGGTTATCGCTGCTCTCCCTGCTCTTACCCATGCTAGGTTGCATGGATGCGCAGGGAGTTCTTGCCTAGAACAGAACCATACTGCCAATCCAACTGTATGCTAATTGTCAATCATCTTTGACGATAGTGATCCTGACAGAACTACCATTAAAGATCCAGGAACACTAATACTAATAATTAGCATGGAAGTCAGTGACATGCTATATATTTTTATATTTTGCTCTTGCACACACAAAAAACAAACAAACAAAAACATGCTTACATATGTAGTGTGGCAGTGCAGTGGCCACTGGCTGAGCTCAGTTCCTGGAGAGTGACACGTAAGGTCAGGTGAGATGCTGCACTGAGTCAGAGTGTGTGTGTGTCACTTTGCATTACAGTAACTGGGCTGACTACAGTGGTGAACCATACCTCACGTCATAGTCCACACCAGGTCATGCTCACTCAGATCTCATCACAAGTCATTCTGGGATTTATGCATGACAACTTTTACACATTAAGCATCTGAGAGTGAGATCTGGATCATCTAAAACTGATTTTAATTCTAATCTTCCCTGAAATATTGTATTAGAAGTATTCCACATTTTGCATTCACTGATATTTGTATTGACTGACATATTAATACAAGCAGACAGTGGGCTGACATGCAGGGACATAGGTAGGCTGATAGGTAGGTAGGTAGATAGGCTGTCTCTCTGAATAATACTGTCCTCATATTTTATTGGCTGTGAGGCAGAACATCTGGAAGAGCTCACACTTATCCTCAGAGAACACTGATACAGTCCAGTGTAAGGTTGCACCAGCTATATAATCTTACTTAAACTGATGCATTAAGTTTACATTATGGGCATAGTAACTATTTAATTTGAAACTAACTCTGTTAGCGTTGAGTTTGGGATGCATTAAATTGATTACAAGTGACAATAAAGATATTTATAGTGGTAAAAAAAGATTTATTTTTCAATGCTGTTCCTTTTAACTTGAAAGAATCCTGTAATGAAATGTATCACTGTGCCCACAAAAATATTAAGCTGCACAACCGTTTTCAACATTGATAATTATAATAAATGTTTATTAAGCACCAAATCAGCATATTATAATTATTTCTGAAGGATCATAAGACATTAAAGACTGGAGTAATGGTTGCTGGAAAAAAAACAAAACAAAAACAAAAACAAAAAAACAGTAAATTACAATTATTCAATAAATAACATTTTAAAATATATTAAAAAGGAAAACAGTAGTTGTATTGAACATTAAACATAAAATTTAATTGTAGTGTATATAAAAATGACTAGAAGGCCAAAAAAAAAAAAAAAAGTCATTTATTTGAATTTATATTAAAGTAAATTCAAATAAATGTTATCTCTCTTAGTATTAACGAGTGTAAATGTCAATATGTCAAAAGATTAAAGTATGTGAGGTAAAACATGAGCTCACTTTTTTGATTCAACCGTTTTTTTCCTGGTTGGAGGCTTACACACATTAAAGTCATTGTGAAATCAAAATTGACAATTCTCTTCTTAATAATGTGTGCAGTGATGTGAGGGTGGGACAACCTGTCACTCACATGAGATCACAGCAATCTCTGTGTACAGCAACAATCTAACCTATTCCCTATGAACAAAACCAAGTCCTGCCCTAAATTTTTTTCTAATTCGAGAAGCCATTTTTCTCATCACAATAGGGAAGGAAAGATGATCGCAACTTCCATTTCATACCGATTTATTAAGTTTTTAAGGCTACGTTTCAGTTTAACAAACAAAACAGTTTAATGGTACAATGCTAAAACATTTAGAAGTGTATGTTTTTTTTAGTTCCCATTTATGCTACAGCTAATCTAAGTAATTTATACACAGCTAGGTTAACAGGCCCCTGAACACAAATATCCACAAAGCTCCTTTCTATTTACATAACGTATGCGCATTTAATGCACAGTGCTCAATCATCTTCCTGCAGTTTGCATAGATATACTCTGTTGAGAACTCCAAATGTGAGTGAGATTCCAAAAATATCAACAATCCATATTCTTTCAGTCCCAGAAGGAAATCTGTGTCTAAATAGCAAGGTCAGTTCATATCTGAGAAGAGCCAAGTGTTTCCAATCTTCTATCAAGCCATACTGTCCATTAACACACATCAGCAGTTAAAAAAAAAAAAAGTCTAATTATGAGGGAAAGAAAGTAGGTCTGCAGGCCTCAATGTCCCTCTGATTGAGGCCAACCAACCCTCAGAGACATTAAAGCACCAATCATGTGCCATCTAATCGAGACATGAAACTTTCCATCACCAAAGTTAGAAGCATAGATCCAGATCAGCCAGGCCCTCTGGTCATTCATTACCACACAACACTAGGTCAGTGTGCTCCTCTCGCAACCTTCTGATCTCCCTGACCAGGCCTCTTTTTAGACATGAAGAAGCCTCATTCAGTGTCTGCCACGGAATCTCTTTCTATCGCAGCAGCTAAATGCAAATCGCCACCGTCATCGCAGGCCCCCAAAAATCCATAATTGACCGCTTTCAAAAACTCAACCTGGATATTCATTGACCTGAAAAATGAACAAAACCAAACAACACTCAAAAAAATGAATTGTTGGATTTACTTAAAAAAGAAGTGTCAAGTGGTTCCATGCAGCTATATTGAGTAATTTGTACAAATAACAATTTAGTTGTATGAACAAAAGAAATTCAAGTAAAGCTGACAAAATTTCTTTGAGTAAATACAAATCATCTGAATGTCACTGTTACATAATATTTATATGTGCAGTTTCATAATGTTATGTTTATTACGTAAGGTGAACACATTTATTGACTTATTTAACCTTATTAAATGAACTATTTGCTCTACAAAATGCACTCAAAAAATAACTCATTGAACAAACTCAATTGAATTGAGAGCAGGAATTCTTTCCTAAACAAGCGTATATGAGGCTCACAGCCTAAACACAGGCAACACTCTTCTGCGTAATGGTAACCACAAAATTCAAAAACATTACAGAAACTACTCTAAATGTCCAACATAACTGAACATTAAACACTAACATAAACTAACAACATCTTTCCCTTTACTGAAAAACACATAAAATAACACTTTAATCCCTAAATTTATTCTCCTAATGCAGTCCCTTGAAAAGCATGCTGGGAATTACGGATCCACTGCCCAGTTAGTTATGTCAGCATTAATTTGTGCGTTTCACTCAGCAATGTTAAGTTGACTGAACAAACACTTACTAAGTAAAGCTGACAATACTCATTTTTAGTAGAAACAACGCAGTTAAATTACGTTCATGTAGTTACATGAGTTTTTTAAGTAATGTGAACAAGGGTGGTTTGAGTGAAACTAACAACAGTGAAAGTTCATTTTTTTGAGTGAAGACTCCTCAATTGCTCAGTTGAGTAAATCAGTAATGTTGATGTGCACATTGTTTGTTTTAACACTCCATGGCGAACTCTCATTAACACATTAACCTTCCAGTCACGTCTTATCAACACTCTTCAATGTCAGAAAGAATTTTCAACTCTAAACTATCATAAGGCTGTGGGTTTGATACTTTCCAGATGGAAACTCAATGCAAAAAAAAAAGCATCCATGAACAAAGTTAGTGAGAGTTTAAAGGCATTATTGGATTGGTTTTAAGGTGAATGCTGGGTGAACCTTTTCATTAGCTGGTCTAGCAGCATTATGAGCTATGCTGTAATGCAGATAATCGGGAATGTTGGCTTAGCCTATGGCTAGCACTTCAAAGCTTCTGATCACCTGCTTTAATGTGAACCGAAACAGGCGATTGGCCCCGATGTGCAAGACAAAAGCCAGCGGGCCAATCAGCGCAGCTGTTAACTATGGTGGTGTAATGGAGGATGATTGGAATCAGCCGGGCTGCGGGCCATGACAGGGTCTGGGTTTGATTAGCAAGAGCTTACCCAGCCCTCCTGAGGCTGAAGGGAGAATAAAACAGACAGAGGGCAAGAAACATTTACTCTAAAAGGAAGTTCTTGGCAAAGGGACACTGCTGTGGCTAAAAATACTCCAACGCCACTGCCGACACCAGATGTCCTTTTCATTAAAAATAAAAAGTATGGGGGAAAATGAGGGGAAAAAAACTAGACTAGAAGTTTTGCCAAACAAGAATTGCATAGCACAACCTCGCCCCTGCCTATTTCTTGGCTTCGTCTTAACCCTTCCACAGTTGAACTTTTCTTTAATATGCTCTTGGATCAATCCACCCCAACTTGCTAGCTCTTTTTTTTTTCGTCCTGGCTCTTGCGGATATTTGCCAAAGTATTTCAGGAAACACGATGACCTCATGGCTGACGGATCCATGTACAGTAGGCGGTAAAAACAGCAATCGGAGGACATGAGCTCACCAGCACTAAACAATACAAACACTCACTCATTTGAGCTGTTGCCATGATGCACAGTCTAAACTTTCTATTTTCTTCACCCCTTCCCACAGTCTTTGTACATATGGAAGAATAATGTTTCATCAATATGGATAGTGTGAAATGCTGAACTTCTTGAGAGGAAGATCAGCGTTTCCCTTTGAACATGACATTTTTACTATAGGGCACGAAGCCATTGAAATACCAGTATGCCCCTGTAAAATAGTTCTGATAAATTCTTGCCAGATGATGAAAATTACTGAATAAAGACTTGAGAATCATTTCCCCTAATAATATTTCAGCAATAATGTTATGTGTGTTTTCCATCAGCTGTTTAGGATCAGAACTATCAATGCCAGATTCGTGAATGAATCACTATTGATCTAATCGAGAATGGGTTTGCAAAAAAGTCTAAAATTGTTATTGTTTTAATTTGATTCATTTCAGACAGTTCACTCATGCAGTGAATCAGTCGTTTGCAGTGGTTTCTAACTAAATACATATGAGACAAAAATTCTAGGAAACAAAACTTTAAAGTATCTTCTATCTTTGTCAGTGATTAAATAACTCTTTATTGTATGTGCAGCTTAAGTTATGACTGAACGTTGAGGCAATTTATATCCATATATCCATAACAGTATATATAAAAAAAGAGTATCAACATTTTTTTCTTTTTTTCTTTTTGATGGGGGGCCTGTGCCTCAGTAATGATGAAAGGCTAGAAACGCCCCTGGAAATGACATCTCTGACTGTTTATTATTATGTATGAATGGAAATTATTATGTAAAATTACTTTAGACTCTGATGTGACTCTGCTATGAATATGAATATGCTATGAAAATAACAAAGCCATGTTCTAGAGCTTCTAATTTTAATGAATAAAAAAATTAAAAAGCAATATTTTCAATGTACCATACACTATCCTATAACTACGCAAACTACAAAAGTAGCCTAAGTTTTGTTTGTACTAAAAATTGACATTTAGATCCTCTGTCTGTTGGTTAAACATTTATCTTTGCTATATGAATCACAGGTCACAGTTTACCAAACCTAAACTTTGGTACTCAGTAAAAATGAAACTTCTTTGCATATGCTTGCACTCCTGCATACTGTAAAGTGAACTCGCCGTTATAATAGTGTACTCTAGGGTTACACCACCTGAAACATCAACAGCCACAAATGCACTCTGGGATGTGCTGTAGTTTCTTATTTTGTTGTCTTGATTGCATTCCAGAAATTACAAAGTTCCCGATACATGATTATAAGTATGTAAAGCACTCTGGAGATAAAGAATTTGGTGGAAATCTCACCCAATCTCTAGGGACAGAAAATGACTAGTTAAAAAGATGTGACCCACTGATGTTTCATGTCAAGCTTCCTGATGCACAGATAATGACTGAGGAATGGTGTTGAGATGAGATTGCGAAAGACTTGTGCATGTTGTATGCATGGGAATGAGAGAAGAGGAAGTGTGTTTCTGCATCTATCAGGACAGGAGAAGTGCTGACGGGATGGAAAGAGGAAGGCCCACAGACACTCTCCAGGGCAAGAGAGGCCAAATCAGGGGTCAAGGTTTGGATGGTCATCTCTTGCAGTCAGTCTTGGCTGGTTGATGCTGAAACTACACCATTATGTGTAGGTTATAATCTTGTTTTACCATTAACAGTCCTTCAAATGAAGCTGTGTACCTGTATGCTGATTTAAAAAAAAAAAAATAGTAATAATAATAATTAAAAAATAAGTTATAAAATTCATTATATTACAGTAAATATTTCACGAGTAACATTTTTAATGGAGGACTTTTTACAGTATGAAATGGACTGTTTTTCAGCTTCGCAGTCATGTTGGAAAATGATATCAATTCCAGAATGATCATTCAAATGGCATTTACGGCTCAGCTGACAGCCTCAAAAAAGTGTTTCCAAAAGCAGCTTCCAATTCACATACTTTTGGGGCTGAAGATGCCAGCCAAGCAACTGCCATTGAGATGAATGGGATGCTAATGGATAGCTTTTCCCAAATATATTAGAACTCCCTGGACAGAAGACTCCAGACTACACATGTGGAGAGCAGCTCTGAGAAGGAAGAAAAACAAGCCAAAAACTGTTTTACTCTTCCTTTAACTTTTCTTCCTTCCATATTTAACAGACAGATAAAGGGCAGGCAGGGGGGTTATCACATGAAGCATTCAAATATTTTTGAAGATAATGCTAATAAGTTTCAGCTCATATAGGTTATTATTATTATTCATTTAAAAAAAAAATAAAAAAAATTTAATAAGAGAGAAGAGAGAATATTATTTACTGTGCAGAACAATCAAATAATCTACAAAAGACATATAAATCTATATAACAC
The DNA here is from genome assembly GCF_019924925.1 of Ctenopharyngodon idella. Classification (NCBI taxonomy): domain Eukaryota; kingdom Metazoa; phylum Chordata; class Actinopteri; order Cypriniformes; family Xenocyprididae; genus Ctenopharyngodon; species Ctenopharyngodon idella. Next base: position 18,087,346 of record NC_067226.1, read on the forward strand.
AACACAACACTGCAGCTGTCTACGGTACAGCATGATCAGCGAAGAATTGTATATGTGAGCATGTGTGTAATTGCACATGGATATCCATGCCTTTTTCACATGTCACACATGTGCTACTTCTAAACCTGATGGATGCAATGATTACGCACCATCTGCTGAGCTTTGCCCCATACACACATAAGTAGAGGCATGCCAGGTCTCATAAAAACTCGGTCTGTGTGCCACAGTGACAAAGAGGATTACATATACGACCACAGACATAGTACAGTACACACACACACACACACACACATACACACACACACACACACATGCAATAGTGCTGTAATTTCCACTAACTAGCCCTGCTATAATCCCACTGTAACTGACTGTGCTGATCTAAACACTAACCCTGTGGCATTTTAAACACACACAAACAACATACTGACACATGCTGCTCTAGCCAGACAGTCTTTATGAAAAATTTATCTCATTCAGAAAATTCCCACGATGGCGTAACTATAAATACCAATCAGTACACCGTCTCATATTCTCTCTCACATACAAGCATTCAATACAATTCAACCTACAGAATAGAATAGAATAAACAATTTTGTATAACAACTCAGTAAAAGAGTCTGTCCTGATAAAAATCATTGTCTCATAAGTTTAAAAATTGGGCAAAACAAAAATATATGTTTTCACATAGAGCTGTAAAATCTGTATTGATTAGAATTGAATAGAATAGAAGGGATTATCTATGTACTTATACTTCATGTGCCCTCAGATCCTTTACTTTGGCATCAGATATGAAGATTCTGGGAATTTGTTTGATTACTCTGAAGGATGAAATCAAATTCCGTTAGCGTCATTAAAGCAACTGTTATCATACACACTGAACTACTCAAGTAAACAAAAAATTGCTGTCATCGAGTTCATTACAGGGAGCAGAACAGAATTCTGGGTATTTCAGGCATTCCAAACACTCCACAGGGTTAATGAGATCCTTGCAACTCCTTACATTTTTGGGAAATCCTTGACGTCTGCAAAGCAAGTACTGTAGGAATCTTTGCAACAGTGTTTTACAAGCACAAGAGTTGAGGATCTAATAACAAGGGGTAAATCTCCAGCCTGCTCCATATCAAAAGAAAAAAAAAAAATAGTTGGTGACAATGAATGCAATAAGAAATTGAAGAATATGCTTGAGAGATTTTATGTAAAAGAAGAGGGAGCAGTTGATAAATAAGTAGAGGAAGACAAAAAAAAAAAAAGACATTCATCATAAATTTGTTTTGGGAAAATAGTGAGACGCCAACATGTTGCCAAATGCTGCCATTTTGTGTAAATTTAGCATCATTGCAGCGTGAGTTTTAAACACTTTCCCCTCTGTCATGGGTCCAGATTTCCCTCTTGTGCTGGGCGGAGGGGCTCTCTGAGAATGGCCTTGCTAACAGCAATCCCATCTGGCTGAGGTCCAGCCCTCCTTTTTCTACAGGCTGTGGGAAAAAGCGTCCGGCACTGCAGAGCTCTGTAATCATTTCACCAGGACTGAAAACCCAGAGCCCTTGCTGACCTTTTCCGTGTCCAGCGTTTCAAACATGACAAGACAATGGTAACAAACCAGACAAACACACCAATGGCCAAGAAGACCATTCAAGGGAAAACTTAAGGGACACAAAATCTGTACCCTAGTGCGCTCCATGTACCTTCAGGGGAGAGGTTCCCCACAAACCCTGCAAAAGATCTGCCAAACCCCAACCTCTCCCACTCTCTTTGGGTCTAATCGGTATGCTTTCATGTATGTTGGGTGTTCATGTTTTATGGGGACACTACATAGACATAATGATTTTTATACTATACAAACTGTATATACTATCCCCTAACCCTAAATCTACCCCCCAAACCTACCCATCACTGAAAACTTTCTGTATTTTTACATTTTCAAAAAACATCAGTACGATTTATAAGCTGTTTTCCTCATGGGGACCAAAAAAGGTCCCCACAAGGACAATAATTTCGGATATTCGGTAGATATGATTTTCGATATGTGGTAGTTCATGTCAGTTTAGCCCCTTTCACACAGCACGTTGATCCCAGAAAACTGCCATAAAATTGCCAGTGTGCCTTCTGTCTGAATGCAAACATGTCCAGGGATTGATTCCGGGATGGGGACCTAGTAACATTGCCGGGTTCAGTCCCGGAACGCGCCCTGTGTGAACAAAAGCCGTGAGGGGTGTGTCGTAGTGATGACGCTGAAGCTGAGATCGTTCGCCAGCTTATGGAACGGTACTCGATGCGCTAGTTTATGATCGAATCAGAAGAAAACACGCACGAGCGTGGTTTCTCGAGAGAGAAATCACAGATCATAAGCAAACTTAGGACACTGTGGAGACATTACACATCACTTTGATGTCACGTCTTTGCGGGATCTTTATGGGATGTGTGTGAATGCATGCACAGATTCCAGAAAATCACTGGCAGTGTGAATGAACCAAAATCAAACAATCCCGAGACAAATCCCGGGACACATTATCGGGGTATTTTCCAGAATCTCTGTGTGAAAAGGGCTTTTGAGTGTTGCTGTCACTAAAGCAAAAGTAAATACTAAAAGTAAAATCAGAAATTTTCACTTAAAGGGTTAGTTCACCCAAAAATTCTGTCATTAATTACTCACCCTGCAGTCACGTTGATGGTTTTAACGATGTCTTTAGTACCTTTCTGGACCTTGAAAATGTTGATTATATTGCTGTCTATTGATGAGTCATATACCTCTCGGATTTCATCAAAAATATCTTAATTTGTGTTCTAAAGATGAACGAAGGTCTTACGGGTGTGGAACGACATGAGGGTGAGTAATTAATGACAGAATTTTAATTTTTGGGTGAACTAACCCTTTAAATTGTTATGCTGATAATATAATCTGTAATGACAATGATCTGTAATGATAATTTGTATTAAATTATGGGGGAAAAGCTTTTTCTGTCTCAGAAGTTTGGTGCCCACTGTACACACATTACACTTAAAGCTTCAAGTAGGCCAGTAGAGTCTGTGCGTTAGAGATGTCTATTTCTAGACATGAACGCATGCAGCAAAAAGAAGCAAAGTAAAACAAAGAAATGAGAACACACACAAGGGCATATAAAAACAACAAAGCCCAAATCAGGATTGAGAATTGCAGAGGCGACTGACATGCCAACACACGCAAAAGGCCAACAGAAATAGAAGTGAAATATAGAAAGATACAGGTAAAATCAGAGAGAAACAACAGGAAAAAGTAAAAATAATATAAATAATAATAATATTAAAAAGAGAGAGGAGTTGCCCAAAGATGAAGAGAGAAGCATTATAAATGTGCTCCTTCCACTGGGAACAAGAGAAAGAGGACAGGAAAGAGACTATAATAGTAAAAGATGAGGAAGGTTAGAGATTGAGAGAGCAGAACATGGAATTACAGTACAGCCAATTCACATATCAATCAATAAACCTGTCAGTGTCTATTCATTTTGTCTCAATTCATGCTCTAATAATCTCATCATTCAGATCTATATTCATTCTCTCTGTCCAGACAGGGTCATCTCTCAATCTCACGGTGTACACTGCTAATGTGGTGTGTAGACTTCATGACTTCAACAGTTTATAGCTTTTCAAGACAATATCAGGCACTGTTAGAAAAGCACATGACCCTTCAAGACATATTGTGACTGTCTAGGGTGCAGGAGGAGGGCGTGGAAATATATGACACACTTATTATGCTGGATTGACATGTACGTGTAAGTGAGGAGAACACAAAGGGCGCAGTGCAGACAAAGCAGAGGTAGATCAAAAGCTCCGTGATTGACATTTTCAGTTCGTGGATGGCACAGCAGAGAAGGAGACATAAAGACAAGATAGAGAGAGAGAGAGAGAGAGAATGCCAGTGTAGGGTTAATGAAATGTGTGATGATAGTACCAGCTGAGCCAGCAGTAGAGCCTGTAGAGGTAGATCACGCCTGAATGCTGATTCTTAATAGCAGGGATTATTCTCAGTCCGGCCTGGGCTCACCCACTGATCACCCTCCAACCACGTACGCACAGATTAAAACACATACATTATAAACACAACTCATATCGCAGTCATCTCTAATTATCAGTGGACTCATACAGTGTAGGCATTTGGTTGTTCTAGGCAGTTTGATCCTGCAAGTTCCATGGCAATATTACACAAATTCCACTGGCACTGAAAAATGATGGAAAATTAAATGTAAAAAGTTGCTGTGGAATACATTGCTGTGGAAGTTAACAGCTCTGAAAGTTACAGTATATTTTACAGTTCAATTAACTCTTTTATCTCAAAAGATCAAAGAAATCTCCTTATGATCTGACCCATTTAAATTATTTTAAATGTAAATGAAGTCTGATACAATGTTTGCAGTACGTCTTTCTTCTCACACTGGTTAAAGTTAAAGGATATTTCACCCACACATCGTTCCAAACTTCTGTGGAACACGAAAGAAGATATTTTGAGATACAGGGGTTGGACAATGAAACTGAAACACCTGGTTTTAGACCACAATAATTTATAGTATGGTGCAGGGCCTCCTTTTGCAGCCAGTACAGCATCAATTCATCTTGGGAAAGACAGACAGTTCTGCACAGTAGCCAGAGGGATTTTGAGCCATTCCTCTTCCAGAACAGTGGCCAGCTCACTGTATACGTGATGCTGGTGGAGGAAAGCGTTCTCTGACTTGCTCCTCCAAAATACCTCAAGTGGCTGAAAAATATTTAGATCTGGTGACTGTGCAGGCCATTTTCAACTTCGCTTTCATGTTCATCAAACCATTCTGTCTTGCTGTGTGTATTGGTGCATTATCATGCTAATACACGTACCCCCTTCAGGGTACAATGTTTGAACCATTAGGTGCACAAAGACCTCCAGAAAAGTTTGGTAGTCCTTGGCAGTAGGTATGCCATGATATTGCAGCCCAAACCATCACTGATCCACCCCCATGCTTCACTCTGGGCAGCAACAGTCCGGGTGTTAAGTCTCTTTGGGGCTTCTCCACACAGTAACTCCCACAGATGTGGGAAAGACAGTGAAGGTAGACTCATCAGAGAACAAAACATGTCTCACAATGTCCACAGCCAAAGATTTGCACTGTTGGCATCAATGAAACCAACATTTAGCATTAGCACGATTGACTAAAATTTTGGCTATAGCAGCCCGACCATGAATTTTGACTCTGTGGAGCTCCTGATGAACAGTTTTGGTGGAAACAGGAGACTACGGCAGATGTGGTTTTATACAATCCGGGTAGTACTTGGACATCCCTTTTAGAGGATGTCCACAGTTGATGGTATGCCAACATTACCCTGGATACCCTGGCTTTCAATACACCACAAAGACTTTCTGTCCTGATCACAGATGAGCCAGCGAGATGCACACCAACAATTTGTCCTCTTTTGAACTCTGATATGTCTCCCATTATGTTGTGTGGACTGCAATATTTTATGTACAGCTGTGCTATTGCTCTTCTAATCCAACCTTCACACTCTGCTCTAACTGATGGAATATTAAATCAGTGAAGATTAGCCACCAGGCCGCACATATATAGGCGTGAAACCTCCAACAGTATACTGTTTCAGTTTCATTGTGTGTTTCAGTGTTTTTTGTCCATACAATGTAAGCCAATGGCTGGTCACCAAAACTGTTTGGTTACCAACATTCTTCAAAAGATCTTCTTTGTATGTTCTACAGAAGATAGTCTTAAAATGACATGAGGGTGAGTAAATGATGACAGAATTTTATTTTTATTTTTGAGTGAACTATCACTTTAACACTTAATGTGTCACACACTGTCACATCCCTGTTGAAAAAAACAGCATATGCTGGTTAGATATGCTTTGAAGCATGGCAGCTGGTTTTAGCTGGTTTATGCTGGTCCTAAGCTGGTTCTAAGCAACTAGCTCCAGCTCAGGACCAGCTTAAACCAGCTCATGATGAACTAAGGTTCAGCATAAACCAGCTCAAACCAGCTGCCATGCTTTAAAACTTAACCAGCATATGCTGTTTTTTTCAAGGATATATACACAGATGCAAGCACACTCTTAAGTTTCTCAAGTAAATGCTTTTCATCTAAACCCCATCTCATCTGAACTCTCTTAAAAGCTGAGAGTTTCTCTTGAGTGGGAAACTAGGCCACCTCCACCTCTCTGAGTCAGCCATTTGTTTTTGAGAATGTGCTACAAAAACAACATTATTGTCTTTAATTAAGCTGCGTTTACAATGCTCATCTATTTGCTTCTCTTCCTCCCTCTGCATCCCTCTCTCTCTTTAGCCGCTCTGTGAGGACACTTCCTTGTGTCACAGGCTTTCTTTGTGCCTGCAGCCAGCAGCATGTACGTGGGAAGCAGCAGAAACTAGACTCCGCTGCCAAGGCAAGTCTCCCGTCTTCTTAATGAGAGCTGTGGGTATGTGCGTGTGAGCGCATGGGAGTATCTATGTGCAAGACAGAGATTCTGTTACTAATGACAAGAGACACATCCTCTTCACAGTTCGCCACAGTGTAAATCCTGATTCAGATTCACCTTCAGTCTTCACCTACAGCTTCAAGGTTTGAGCTAGTATCCTCTGTTGAACCCTTGCATTCATTCAACGCTTTAAAAAGAATGAAACAGCTTGTGACAACAAGCAGCTCTGCTTGTAGCCTACCATGTTACTCTTTGCCACTCTGCAAACACTGTAAATGACTGCAACATTTTTTCCCAGTTTCTTAGCAACACTATAAGCAACAGGGGCACCTCTGTCTCTGTTGCTAGGCAACAATGCAGCGATCGCCCTCCCCTTGCGATGAGCTGGCTGGCAGTGGGCTATAGAGTCTACCTGTGTGTCATGTGCCACTGCACCGCATCCAGTGTTTCAGATTAGCTTGAGGAAAAACAGTCCACATCCTGTAGTAAATGAAAAGAGCACCAAGAAACCCACACACCCCGCATGGATTATTAGTCCATTAGTCTATTATTACGAGGGTCTGGTCATATTGAGCTGTCAGAACCAATCAGAAGATAGGAATTAAGGAAAAGCAGAAAAAGATGATACAGTTACATGAGGGAGAGAAGAAAATATCTCTATAAATGCTATAATTCACACCAGAAATCAGTCTTTGTATAAAAATGAGGGTCTTTCAATCAGTTTTTGACATCTCTGTCAGCTTCTGAACAGCTTTGTGGATCCTCTCAGGGGGACAGAGCTGGAGGGTCTACACAGGATGCTATCTTAATTAGGTCTATAACTCAAACCACTGTTAATATTTAATTGCCATCAAGGCAAAATCGAGCCTCAGAATTTCCATATTGTACATGTTGTTTCAGAGCATGTTCATGTACGGATGTAAATGTACTGTCACGCCCGGAACTAAAAAAGCTGGATCCAAATGCTGATTCTTTAATGAAATAATAACCAAAGTTCAGTATAAAGAACATGGGAACAGAGAAACAAGCAAACCAAAACTAAACACATGTAAGAGTAAGGACAAACCCCAACAATGAACACAGGAAACACTAATATACACACGGGTAATTAGACTAACAAGACTCCGGGCAAATTCTAATAGGAAGTGAGCATCCCTATGCCCTATTCACTCCGAAGGGCAGAGCCCTTGAAGTGGGGACTTTGGAGGTAGCAGGGCACTTGGGTGTCATAATGAAGCTGTTTAGAGCCATTAAAGACCACGTAATTTCCTCATTAGCTTCACATGGAATATTACCACGACAAAGCTAGGCAGCAAAAACAGTTAATATGATATATACAAATAAATGTACATTTATAATGAAGTTTTTATGCTCTTAACTTTATAAGTTAAGCTTTAAACAAAGCATTAAACACATTGCTTACCTATGAAACTTGCATGATGAAAATGTGTGTAATATATCACAACAAAACAAAACAACTTGAATTATTCTGTTTATATGTTAACAGCTCTCCCGCCATATCTAGATTTAAAATGAATTGTGAGGATTCGCTACCCTGGGTCACATGACCATAAACGATTAAATTTCCTTGAAGTGACCATCGTATGTTCCCTTCGCTAACGGACTTGTGTAAGGGTCCTTCGTGAAGGCATTCAGTTGTTCACTTTCATTTGGAACTTCCCTTACAAATGGCGTCCCCTTCCCAAAGTGCCCTTCAAGGGTGCCAAAATGCTGTTTGGAATTCACCCAGAGGTAAAACAATCAGGGGGAACATGAAACAGGAATAAAACTAAAAGACTACAAAAAAAAGTACACTATAAACCAGTGGTTCTCAAACTTTTTGGGTCACGACCCCCATTTAAACCTCCCAAACCTCACCTCACTTCTGACTCCCAAATAATTTCACTAAAAAGTATAAGTAACAACCTGTCACTCACAGCAATAGCAAACGACAAACAATCCAATCAATTACAAAATGGACAAAATCAAGTTCTGTCCTAGGGCTGGGCAATAAATGATATCATTCATAAAACACTTAAGCAAACGCACACCATCCGAGGTGCAGGTCAAAGATAAGAAATCTGTATAAAGGAGATATGACTGCACACTCACTTGCAAATACTTTATTTCACCAACGTTTCAGCAAAAAGCCTTTGTTAAGGTCGTCATACCTTAACAAAGGCTTTTCGCCGAAACGTTGGTGAAATAAAGTATTTGTAAGTGAGTGTGCGGTCATATCTCCTTAATACAGATCAACAATATCATATTGAGACCACGATAAAATTTAACGATGATAAGCTCTGGACATTTTTACTCAATATGAATTAATCTAACAGACTATCACACAGGAGAAATAAACAAGACAGCAGCCAGTCAGTGCATGTTGCTAATAAGTGATTTCTGTGTGTCTCTGTGTGAATGAACAGCGCGGTTTCGTCTGATACACAAACTCACACATGTGACCCTCACTGTGATTTCAGCGTCTGCCCTGCCATCTCAGAGTCACTTCACAAGCTTTTCACCATTTCATTTGAGCAAATCTACCGTCAAACACATGACTGGGCAGTCATGGCCTAATGGTTAGAGAGTCAGACTGGTAACCTGAAGGTTGTGGGTTTGATTCTCAATACTGGCAGGAAATGGCTGAGGTGCTCTTGACTTGAGCAAAGCACCTAATCGCCAATCACTCTCTGGGTGTCACAGCAAACATGACTGCCCACTGCTCCAGGTGTGTGTGTCAACAGTTTGCAGTTTGTGTGTGTGTACTAACCGGATGGGTTAAATGTGGAGGACAAATTCCAAGTATGGGTCACCATACTTAGCCTTAACATATCACTTTCACACTGAAATTGAAACCAAAACTAAAATATCTTCACAACAAACCATCAAAATAAAAGTTTGGTTTAATTATGACAGAAATATATCACTACTGATATATTTTAGGTCTTGCAGTCTCTACAAATGAGCTCTTGAGTTGAATCAGGTGTGATAGATAAGTGAGATATACAAAATGTGCAGGGCTGATGGTACTCCAGGACAGGTTTGAGAACCACTGGTCTATGACACCTAGCAACACCCAGTAGTGATGTTTTGTTCTTGAATGAATCAGTATTTTTTTTAATTAATCGGTTCAATGAGTAAATGATTCAATGACTCAGTCATAAGGACAAGTCACTTGTCGCCACCTAATGGCGTAATGATGTAAACTGGAGAAAGACCATCTTTACCTACACACTGACTATATATCTGGAAAACAAACAGAGACAATGGGAATAATAAGCTACATTACTTGTCCAGTCAAAAGGTCTGGAACTAACTTTTCAAGCAGCTATTGAAGTACTGTAGGATGTAGTGTGGAATGAAGGATATTGCAGCCAACAGCTCAAAATAAGATCGACAAAACAATGTCTGCTAAAGTTAAGAATCTAAATTTGTAGTGCTTGTAAAGTAAAACAGCAAAAAAAAAAAAAAAAAAAAAACCTGACAAAGAAAAAGTGGGTACTTCTATCTTGGTGGTCTTTATTACAGTGTGAACAAATGTTTCTCTTCAAAGAACCTGTTCATGGAAATCTTTGCTTCTGGCTTTTTGATGAGGAACTAATTTCAAGCATCCTGTCTTTTGTTAATAGTGTTTCTTGATTATAAGGTTTTAATGATAGTGTAGTTTGGGAGGGAGTAGGAGTGCTGAGCTGTACAAGTCTCTCAGTGAGAACAGGTGTTCCCTAGAGGAGGTCAGGAGTGTGTGTGTGTGTGTGTGTGTGTCTCTCTCTCTCTCTCTCTCTCATTCTGTGTGTGTGTGTGTGTGTGTGTGTCTCTCTCTCTCTCTCTCTCTCTCTCTCTCTCTCTCTCTCTCTCCCTCTCTCTCTCATTCTGTGTGTATGTGTGTGTGTGTGTGTGTGTGTGTGTATTTGGGGAGGTATACGGGGAAAGCTGAGTCAGGCTCACCATGCTGGCGGGAGGTCCTGCACCATCAAACCACCCTGCAGAATTAAAGAGCAGCAGTAATTTTCCTGTAATAAGAGAGTGTTGATGGGGAGCACAAAGCCAGTGATGGTTTGTAAGAAGAGATTCTATCTTGCCTTTTTTAATACTTTTTGTGGCAGCCGTTGCTATCAAACATATATCACAAGGCTGTGTATTGTGTCTTTTCACTTTTCTCTTCTAATCACACAAACCCTCTTATGTCCTTAAGCAGCATTATATTAATAAACAGAGCTTGCATTTTCAAAATATTCAAAACACTCTGTCTCTTCAGTTAATGCATCCTTTTCATGAGAAAAGAATACACAGTTCTAGAAGTAGAAGCCATAATAGTGTCCGGCTGTACTGTACTGAAACGGGATCATTCAAGGTCATTGGCTGTTAAATGTTTGGCTATGGAGATATAGACTGGCAGACACAGATGGACTTCACTTGATCCTCAGTCATTTAAATGCAGCATCAGATTATACTTCCTTGTGACAAATGAATGTAAAGCACTTAGAGTCACTACAATTATAAAAGTAGTTACTTAAATTACAAATTGGACAGTAATGAATTATGGTGAATTAAAAACTGTTCATTTAGCATTCAGAATTTCACCTGCTCCCTTTCATTTGGTTGACACACACATGCTTGACGTTCATGAAGCAGAACAGATGAGAGAAATGAAGAATGCTAATTAAATTTAGAGATGGCAAAAGATAGTTGATGCTTAGAAAGAATGGACATAGCGTATTTACATTCATAATATAAAGATTACAGTTTAGAAAGAATGGGCTATAATTATTAAAGTAATTCCACTGCAGTTTTACTAACTGATCATTTATTATTTTATATAATTATTTTGATATAATTATTTTGTAACATCCCTAACACTCTTCATGTGTTTAGCACAACTGATCATACCTTGGCATTTTGTTCTTGTACTAAAATGATGGCTAAGGTGCTCCAGTTTTATTCATGCTATATACATTTGTGTACCACTTCAAACAGAATTTACTATCTTGTGTTGATATTACAGGGTATGCAATGGAAATCTACACTAGACCCCATCAGAAATAGACGTGTTAAGGCGACTGAGAATGTTCCTCTCAGACTGTTTGGCTGGTGTTTGCTTACACGGCCGTGTGAATGGTAACACCCTGCTGCCTACACCAGTCTACTTAAAACATCTGGGGAAATACTAACCCCCATCACACACACACACAAACACACTCAGACACACAAACTGATCCTCCAAATAGCTTGCTGGTTGCTGAGCTGGCAGACATTTTTTTTTTTCATGTTCTCTTTGACTATGAGGGGCAGCCATTTTGCCCCCTGGTGTATGAATCAGATTTATGATGTTCATAATGGTTGCTACTATTCCGCTCATGCAGGCAGGGCAGTAAAACACCCCTATGAAGTGCCGGACGAGCCTTCCGCGCCGTGCACACATCTGCAGACCGTTTTTTTTTTTATGACCCCCCGTGCCAGGCTTCCAGGACAGACTGTGATCTATCAACATTTATTCCCACCACAACCAAGAACAGAGTGGGAAAGAGAGTCTCTGTGTGAGAGACTGAGCGTGAGGAGAAAGAGAGAGTGAGAGGCTGAGAGGAAGATCGAGAGGACAAGCCAAAGCACTTTTTGTTTTGATTCTGGCTCATGAATTAGGGTTTTCACACACACAGCCAGACTCCCTCCACTGAATCCATCCATACAGAACAAGATTATTATCTAGGCCTCCCGATGCTGTGTTCTTTCGCCCTGCCACTTATTGTACACATGCGAAAAAGCCAAAAACTTGGCTAAAAGCCCTGATTTTGCTTAAAGGAGACAGTGTGAGACCAAAATCTTAGAGGGTTAATGCACCCAAAAATGAAAACCTTATCATCATTTAGTCATCCAAACCTGAATGACTTTGCAGAACACAAAGGAAGATATTTTTTGACTGCTTTGTCTGAAAAATGTAAAGGGTTAGTTCACCCAAAAATGAAATTTCCGTCATTAATTACTTAACCTCATGTCGTTCCACACCCGTAAGACCTTCGTTCATCTTCGGAACACAAATTTAGATATTTTTGATGAAATCCGAGAGGTATATATGTCTCGTCCATAGACAGCAATATAACTACCACTTTCAAGGTCAAGAAAGGTACTAAAGACATCGTTAAAACAGTCGACGTGACTGCAGTGGTTCAACCTTAATTTTATAAAGCGTCAAGAATACTTTTTGTGTGCAAAAATAAAACAAAAATAACGACTTTATTCAACAATCGTTTTTTTCTTCCCTGTCATTATCTTTACGCAGGTGCCGCAGCAAGCACAGTGAAGGATTCCGTGGTTACGTCCGAATGCCGGCTCAGTATTGGCCAAAGCTGATCACGTGAGCAGCACGACGTATGTGTGTGATGCTGACGCAGGAGCCGGACAATAATGAGTCGGCGCTCTGACGTAGAACCTGGAAGCGCTGAACGTAAACAGGGTAGGAGAATGACACAGAAGAGAAGATATTGTTGAATAAAGTCATTATTTTTGTTTTGTTTTTGTGGTCTTATGGGTTTGGAACGACATGAGGGTGAGTAATTAATGACAAAATTTTCATTTTTGAGTGAACTAACCCTTTAAGTCAAAGGGGTCCAGAACAACACTGACTGGACCCCAGTGGATTTCACTGAATGCAAAAAAAAAGACATTTTTTAAATACTTTTTTAGGTTCCACAGAAAGTTTTAGTATGACATAAGGGTGAGTAAATGATGACAGAATTTTAATTTCAGGGTGAACTATCCTAAGTAATTCCACAGCCAATGTGATAACACAAGAAAAAGTGTTGTTGACGAAGAGAGTCAGCTAGACTCAATCTAGGAAGGAGAAGAGGAGGACGATGAGGTGAATGTAGAAGAACAGTAAAGAAAGTAAATGAGAAGCAGATTATAGGCAGTTACTGGCAGGAAGCATCGGTTTCCTCCCTCACTATAGTGGCGGACCCCCATTGAGAGGATGAAGGCCTGGAGTGTGTTTGTGTGTGTGTGTGCGGTTGTGTTTGTGTGTTTGCTTCCGTTTCGTTGTGGTTCACTGCCATCCCCTCCTCATTGCTTCGTGGCAGTCTGTGGCGCTGTGATGGGGAGGGGGTGAAACTTGTCCCAAACATAAACCTGAACAGCTAAACATGAATATGCAACCCAGGCTCATTGGAAAAATGTGCCTATGGCAACATTTCTGCAAAATGATATTACATTGCTTTTTGCACATTTGACACTTACAAAGTAAAATGTCTACTGATTGGCACTAAAAGCTCAGTCAGTTTTATCTGAAACAGAAGAACGTGAATCTGGCAACATTTTATTACACTGGCTGGCAGTTTAGAAATGAAATGTCTAGTGAGTGGTACTAAAAGGTTAATGCTCTATTGTGTTTGAAAATAATGTACCACCTACACTAAACCTTACCCTAAACCTAACCAACAGAGTTAACAAAAACAAACATATAAATTTGTTGAAGCAAGCATGCCATTAAAAGTCTTTGAGATCATTTATCATGACTTGCGTTTCACCAGACTCGTACCGTACTTGAGCACACCGCATTATAAGTGCAACGCTGTACCAGGTGAACTACTGAGCATGTTTATTACATCAGAAAAGCCAGATATATGAAGCTGATTGTATGATGCATCAAAATGTATAAGTTTGCAAATCATGCACAAGTATTTTGAGGTCATAACATATAGTATTGTACACAGACCATGTAAAATTTCAGCTGGGAACTGCACTGAATTGAATATAGGCCCCAATAAGGACCTTTGTGGATCCCTTCACCCACAACATTCCAGGTTGTCCAATGACAGCCCTGCTAGAATGGAACCTTTCAAAAATGTATGTGATGCATACATTATGATACATCATCCTATCAGAGTTCACATGACTTTTATCCTGTTCCTGTTACCCCAACCGTGCCCCAACTCATTTTCTCTCCTTTTGTTTCTCTCTCTGTCTTAAAATATCTCGCAGCAGCCCTGTGGTCAACACACTGTTTGATCCATAGACTATGTCTGCTTGCTTCGCACTCTCTCTCTCTCTCTTTTGAAGTTGTTTCAGGGCACGTCTGTGAGGTGTGTCAGACCTTGGTGGCCGTCCTCCCTTTGGCATTCAACAAATTCACATAAATCAGGTCACATGATCACTGAGCAGTATGTGACCCCTTCTTCCCATAGAGAGACATGTGCTTAAGAGCACTCACCTGTGCCATGAGATAAACTCCCTGGTTATCTAGCCCATTTTTATAAACTCCAAGTCATCCTAATCCACTTTTATTGGCTAATGAAATATAAAATGGTGTTCATATCATTCTGTAATGGAAATCTGTGAAAGCTGTTGTCATCCTTTCAACTACAATCATTCTCAGTCTATTCTGAGCCAAAGGCTAGATGTGGGCTGATGCATGTCTAAATCACTACAGAGGAAATTTCACTCAAAAACTTGCATATCAAATCACTAAAACAGTGTTAAAGAAGAACATCTGACTTAAATCCATTACACTAGCTCTGTGCTAAATAACTATACTGTCATCTATAAGTCATACAATCTATAAATTACAGGCATGTGGCCTTCTCATTCTGGTAAGAGCAGCGAGTTACTTAAAGGATTAGTTCACTTTCAAATGAAAATTAGACCAAGCTTTACTCACCCTCCAGCCATCCTAGGTGTATATGACTTTCTTCTTTCTGATAAACACAATCTGAGACATTTTAATAAATACCCTGATGTAT